>NW_010205117.1:5034-10118 GCF_000695765.1 Mesitornis unicolor | reverse complement strand
AATGTTCTGTGATTTTGTGTGATTCTGTGATATTAACTCAAGTTCTTGTCTGCTCCTACAGAGATTACAGAGGACACTATATCAATATTTTGAAAATGAGAAGACCTGAGTGTAAGAGTTTCTTGAGTTTCTCACAAAATGTATTCCACTTTCATCACTACCTACTGTTTGAAATATTATTCTCCAGAGTCAGTAGCACACAGGTTACAATCCACCCTGAGGGACATGCTATAAAACGCATGTATTTGTCTCTGAGCGTTGCTGGTAATTCTTTCTGCTTAATCGTAATTAAATGTCTTGCACATAATAAATGCTAAAGGTATTTTGGTCAATTTCTTCTTTTCTATTCTGCTTAAAGTAAAACATTAGTAGCACAGAAGAATTCTATAGCGGTGAGTGACTTAGCTTTTAGCCAGAGCTAACTGAACAAAGCCTGAATAGTTAACATGCTGCACAATGATTTCAGTAAAACCAGAACTTTCAAAATTACTTTTCCATTCCCTATCAAAATAGGAGTAAAGGAAGCTGCTTTCCTGCTTTGACTAAAATGGTCAAATGCTAAACCAGAATTTGCACATATTTGCATTTCTTGTATTTGTTATCTTGAAATGTTAAAAAAAAAAGCAGTTTTAAGTTTCCTGAATTATCTTTTATTCCTATGCTAGCTACAGATTATTCAATACTACTAATGGTAGGTAAGAAAATGAAATGCTTCTGTAAATTTTAAGTTATCAGAAATTCAAGGTTCAGAAGGCCTATGATAGAATCCTACGTATTTTAGAGCCATAAACACAGCTAATCAGCTAATGCAAATTTCTTTATGTTAACAAGAAGCATAATCTTTCTTCTTGCAATCCTACTGTTTTGTAAATACCTTTTCAAAATTACTTCAAAGATAAATGTACTTGTTTTTGTAAACTACAGGTATATGTTGAGAAATGCACAGGAAATTGTAGGGGTTCCACATTACCAGTTTAACTGCAGCCATTTTGGTGTTGATTTTTTTGTTCAGCTGCTTGGTAAGCTAGGAGTAATTTAGCAAGCCTACTGAGTGATACTGGTGTCAAGTGGTACAATATGCTTATTCATGGTGTTCAGTATGTCAGTAGTTAGTGTGATAGGTACTTTTCAGAGTGTCTAAAATGTCTGCTTGTGTAATTAAAATGGCAGAAACCAAAACACGGCAATGAGATTTGGACAGCTATAAAGCAAATTACCTAGGCAATGTGAGGACAGCTTCATACTGGCTAGTGTCTTGCTAATTCTACTTTAATTGTTTTATTAAATTTCTATAGGTCTTGAAGAAGGGTTGGAATTATGTAGGTGAGTGGTAGAAGAGTTGTATTCATTGTGACAGATGTACTAGAGGGAAATTCTTTTCATCAGATTCATCAGGAACAAGACAAGCAGAAGTAGTTTGCAAAGAGCTCTGAATGCCATAGCGCTTAGAGAGCAGATTTCTTACTGTCTGGTAACTGATTTCTATCATAGGCTTTCAAAATTAGTGTTTTCCAGGCATGCCTTTTGCATCAGAGTCATAAACTGACCCCATCTGAGAATCTAGACTTTTATCTTGGGCACAGTTACTCCACAGATGTGGAGTGGGTACTACTAATCTTATATCTATTGTCTGTATCGCAATGCGTTACTTGTCACAGAAGTGACAAGGCAATGGTTTTATTAATAAACGGCTCATTGCCTTGGAATGCAATTGAAAAATTGTTTGAAATAAGACAGAAGAAGGTGTACATTCTCAGAGAAAAAACACTGGAAGATATCACTTTGTGGCTGTTTTGATACAAATAAAGATTTTACTCCAATAATCCTAGAGAGGCTTGAGCTTTAACATGGTGCAGAGGATTGGATGCAAAGACTTGTGCAGTAAATAGGAGGCCAGTTTTGTCTGCTGTATCTTGGAAAAAATAATTTTACACAGCTGTTTCCAGCATCCATTTCCAATATGTGGAATGATTGATTTGTCATTGTTCCAGTCCCAAAAAGACTGTGTTGGAAGTGTATTTCCCAGCAGTAAATATGACTTTAGGCATATACGAAATGAAGCACCTATCACTGAGGAAAGTGAGAGAACTCCAATCAGTACCGTAAGTAAAAAAGAAAATAACTGACCCAAATAAAAAGCCCACATTACAAGTCTGGATAAAACAGTTAGCATTCCTATTTCAGAACCACTGAAGTGTCCCACACCAATGAAGGTGAGTGTCCCTACACCAATGAGGGCAAAATAAGTAAAATAGCAGGATGTGCAGTAGATGCCATTTGTAGAAAAAAAATACCTTGTAGGAATATTGAATGCTTCTCTGAAATGCTATTGAGCCATCAACTGATTGCAACTGTCGTTAAAACTTTGGATATTGCAGAGCTGTGATTCACCAAAGGGGCTCACTGCTTGCTGACATTTTGGATGCTGCTTCTTTCAGATGCCCTCTTTTCTTAAGTTACATAAAACACAGTAATGCATTCAAACTGTGTCTTCTCTTTTAGGATGTGCAAATGAAAAATTCTGTGCTGAATATGGAAACAATTAAAGATGTCCCTTCTTTTCCTGATCTTTCCTGTAATGTCTGGTATGAATATTTTTACTTTCCTCTTTGTGAGTGAAGAATAGTTGTACTAAGGACATGTGGAGTGATTCCTCATACCTCATTCTAGTTCAACCCCAATACTCTTTTAAGAATTTGGAAAAAAATTAAAGATTGATGTCCTCTTACTGCTAATACAAGGTAGTGGATATGAAAAGGTCAGGAAAATGGGTGAAATGGAAACTCAATAGGCTTCAGGGTAGAGACATCATCTAGGTGCACTGTGGAGCCAAGTAGTACCATGATAGGAGGAGGTGGGAGGCTGCTTGTAAAAGAAGAGTGACTGGAGTCATTGAGAGCATTAGCCATTGGTGTGCTGCAGTTATTAACGTGTGTCTGTTAAAGTGATGTTTTCCTTAAGTGTGTGCTTTTGATACTTCAATAAATACCTGAGTTCAGGCAGTCAGGATGCATAGCAGTGAGCACTGGCATGTGAAATGAAGAACAGATGTTTCGGCTGCACCCTTTTTCAGACCACATCAGAAGCTGAAAAGCAGAAAAATTCTGAGCTGCAGGTGGGACTTTAAGTGGCTACTTTATTTAAGATGAGCCCATGGACAGAGAGCGAGTAGCTAAAAAATTCATTTTACACAGGAGTCCTTTGCTACAGAGGCTAGACAGACTGTACAGATAATGAAGTAAGCCTAGGGAGGGGAAAGGATCCTCTCATAGGAAGCACTGCAGTTGAGATTTGGCTATTTCAGCCTTTGCCATAGGGCCCCGGATTAGATTTTTCACAGATGATTGGTACCTGTTCACTGCGCTTGACAGAGACTTCTAAATTGCAGGAGGGCCCCTGAGCTGTGCTTTCAACATGAAGCTTTATAGAACACGAAGTGCTTTCTGAAATAAGATTTCAGTTGTGTTATATTAGGTATCCACATAAAATGGAACATTTTGACCTTGTAATTTCAGTAAAAGGAGAAATGCAATATCAGCCACCTCACTGTACTGAGGTGTTTCAAAGATGCGCTGGTTACTGTTTGCAAAGTATTTGGCAACCTAAAATATCTGGACAATAAATGCAAACATGTTTAACTGTGTTCTGTTGTATAGTTGTAACTGTCACGTAATGAGTCTGTGGCTATACTTGAGTATTCAGGATGCCCACATAGAATCCTCTGAAAGCAATCTTTCAAAATACTTATTTTTTAAAACAGATAGATCAGGACTTTGCTGTAAAAGAATTTGCTTGTAATAGGCTATAAAATCAGCTATACCTAGAGATCACTAACTCTTCCCATTACCTTGTTAAAATCTTTTGCAACTATAATTTTATTTTTTTTAAGGGGAAATTCATAGAGGTGGTGGTAACAAGGACTGGTTCAACTAAGAATATACAATACAGCTTAATTAATGTGTAAAGCTCACAGAGATAATCACTCCTTCTGACTGCCGTATCATTAAGATTAGAAGCTGAAAAATCTTCCTTCCTGAAGGTTTTTAAGACAAAAATAAATCTGTGAGCTTTACATCTTTCGTTTTTCATTTTTATTTCCATTCAGTTTTACTGATAAGGACTGGTTCAACTAAGAATATACAATACAGCTTAATTAATGTGTAAAGCTCACAGAGATAATCACTCCTTCTGACTGCCGTATCATTAAGATTAGAAGCTGAAAAATCTTCCTTCCTGAAGGTTTTTAAGACAAAAATAAATCTGTGAGCTTTACATCTTTCGTTTTTCATTTTTATTTCCATTCAGTTTTACTGATTGTCGTGGTCTAGGCCCAGTGCATAACTGAGCACTGCGATGCCCCAAAAAAGGGCTAGTCAAAATAAGGACTGGGAGGGCTTCTCACCCCTTAAACAGGTCACAGGCAAAAGACAGACTCATCATAAGGAATTAAAAAAACACACAATTTTGTTACCAACATCAGAGTAGAACACTGGGAGAGACAACCAGATCTTAAAATCAAAACACCTTCCCCCCACCCCTCCCTTCTTCCCGGGCTCAGATTCTGTTCCCGGTGCATTCACCTTCCCCCTCCCCCTTTGCCTTGAGGCGCAGGGGAATGGGGGTGGAGGTTTGGTCCCCCCGCCACATCACGTGCTTTCTCAGGAGTAGGGGGAAAAAAAAACAGCCCAGTGTCTCTCTCCCTGCTTCAACGTGGCCCCCTTTCCATAGGGGAGAAAGTCCTCAAAAGTCCAATATGGGTCTGCCCACAGCTGCAGTTTCCCTCACACACAAAAGTGCTTCAGCCCAAGTCCACAAAACTCTAATCTGGGTCTGCCCACGGTCACAGTTCCCTCACACACGACCAGTCGACCCGGCTCTCGCCACGGGTTGCAAAGGGGAAACCTGGGTTCTGCGTCTTCCTTCTCCTCCCTCTCCTTTCTTTCCTTCAAACCGACCTTGGTGTTTTTCGAAGTTGTTCTCCTTGGGCCCTACTCCTTTTCTCCGCTGCAGGTCTCCTGCAATGGTTCTGGAGATCCCAGCTCTCTTTTTTTTTTTTTTTTTCCGGGCTTAAACTGCAGTGGGGC
>NW_010205117.1:0-4999 GCF_000695765.1 Mesitornis unicolor | reverse complement strand
ACCCCCGCCAGTCAGGGCCGGGTTTTTGCCACCCACCCCTGGGAGTCGCACTGGCCAGGGCTGGTGCCAGAGAGCTAGACAATGAGGAATGCCCTGCACCCCCCTTAAACACATGAATTTGCAGGGGCGCTGATTGGCTTGGCCCTGGTCAGAGGTGGGTCTGACAAAGGCAAAGGGGGAGCTTTTCAGGTAGCTTCTTAAAGGGCCATCTCTATAGCTCTTCCCCTGTTACCAAAGACACTACCAGAAACCCCTCACAGAAAACCCAATACACTGATTAAGCACAAACTGTAGGAACCTTGAGTGTGTGCACACAAATGAAAAAATGAAGTACCTCTTCTATAAGCCTCAGAGGGACTGTATTACTTTCACTCAGCAAAAACTACTTAAAAAAATAAAAGAGATAAAACCGTATTTGATAGCTGCTGAAAGAGAATAATCCAGATACAGACATTATGGCACAACATGCCATGCAGTTTCAGTTTGCTACACTTTAGTAGCACATCACTCACAATGAGCCCATTGTAAAAGAGTTTCTCCTCTTTGTATATTTTTAGGAGACCCCTGGAGGCAGGGGGAAATATGTATATTTTTGTGTGAGGGAGAGTGAACTGTCTTTGGGATAATCTGAACAGTTGTTGATTGATAATTCTTATATGGATCCTAAAATGGAGATTTCCCAGCTGTGCTTGATGAGGCTTATCATCTCATCTAATGCTGATAGCTCCCGCAAGACTGTTCCAGATCACATCAGTCCTGAAATATGAGATGGGTGGAACAGCCTGTAGCAAGTGCCCACTTCACAGAGACCCCATTCAGGCATTTGCCAGCAGACGGCAGTTGGAGTCAAGTCAGAGACAGACAATAACAGATTTAGCCTCTTGCTCCAGCTGTACTGGCAGTCCAGTGCACATGCACAGACTTGTAGTATGAGGAGCATGCCGGGGAGCTGCCAGTGCCTCCTCGCTATAAACAGCACCTGTGCTACCAAATGGTGGTGCTGCTCCATGGCCAGCCACTTCCATGGTGCCTCCAATTTGTGACGCCAATTTCCAGGGCCTGGCCCAACTTTCTCCAGGAGTTAGGGAGTGGTAGAATTAAAAAATGAGATCCCTGTTCCCACTCTCATGTGAGTAATTTGCCTGACCCCATAATGCTGAATGCTTTCTCAAGTTAAGCTCTCTACTCAGTAAATAAAAGCCATTTGATTCAAGTAGTCTGACTAGGAGCACCTTCAGTTGTGTGGATCAGCCTCCAGAGGCTGGCTTACCTAAAGATACAGGTTAAAGGTTTCTCTAGCCTTACCTGTCTGCTACTGTGAATTGCCTTCAGTCAAATCTTGCAAGTGATGTAGGACTGAGAAGCTGCCTGTATTCCTCAACTGCAAAGACATACATTTTTCTCATGTGGCTTTTTTCCTGAGATCAAGTCAAACTAATTTGCAAACAACAGATAATTTTTTCCCATCTTCGCTAAAACTCACTTTTCCTCAATATTCTACAGAAATGTCAGAATAATTTCCATGCCTTGTGGTTGCTTGAGATGTTCTGTGCTATTTCCTGCATCCTTGGAGGTGGTCAACAAGAAATGACAATGGGAATTTCTTCCATTCCCTTCCTGCACTGCTGTGGGAACAAATGCTCCTCAGAAAAAAGCCTGCCAAAGTTGTGCTTATGCCAGCTGAAGAGGTCGATAATACAACCTGCCCGAGACACTGTATGTATTGCCTTCCCAGGCCGAAAAATAACTATGAATCTCAAATTGGCCTTTACATGTGGATTTACTGTGCACTAGAAGACTATTAAGACTTCAAATCCAGATATAGGCCTCCAGCAATAAGTTAACCAAACCCCCAAACCTCTAACTACTTACCGATAAACTATTGCTTCAAGAAAACTGTAAGAAGAAATGCACTATGCTAAATGCTATGTATGTGCTTTGTACTTTATGGTCTCGTAGGAGCATTAAGGGAAAAGTAAGTGGGAAACTGGGTTAGAAAATTCCAAAGTGGTGGTTGCCTGGGCAACTTGAATGCAGCTCTTTTTGCAGTACCTTTTTAAGTCAGTCTTTGTTGCACACTATTGGATACTGTTGTTATATATTTTTTTTTCTTTTCAGCATGGGCAAAGCAATTGATCTTCTTCTGTTATCCTCTACTCAGAAAAATGGCAAGTGGAACTAAAACTGAAGCTTAGAAATTGCACAGGAAATTTCAGCTTAAGCATTTAAAGGCAAGGTGTTAAGCAACTGGAAAGACAATCTTATAATGGAAAGTGCTGAGTAACATTAATGAATGGGAATACTGTGAATTATTTTACTAATAATATTGAGAAAATTACAGAGGTTTTTTTTATCTGCTTTTTTTTCTTTAGTGACTCATATGCTTATTTTTTTCTCAATGATAATACAGAAAAAATGTTAATATTGAAAAACAAAGGATCGATATTTCATGGTTTAAAAGAGTCAGCATCTGAAACAGTTATAATAACCTTATCTGAAATAAAAGAGTATTCCCCTGAAGTCTCAGGGAAGGTGTACCTGCAGTCTGCTGAACTTAGTAATAACTTCACCTGCAGGAAGGCTACTGCTTATAACAAACCCCACCCATCCTCTGTAGCTCAGGGACCCCTGCAGGCACACATCTGTATGAGGGGAAAATCTGACTATTGACTTTATAATAGTGACTGTTGTGAGCCTGCAATGAGGTTTGTGCAGGAGCTGTAGTCTCACAGTTTGGCCTTTACTTTCAATGCCATTTCCTATCTTTACATCCTGAGTGCCAGGTCTATTTGACTATCAGATCTCTCAGACAGACTGATCAGGACACCACAGAGCTTATTCATTTCTTCAGCTTCAAGGGGAGTGCCCCAGCCAAGCAGGAGGGGAAAAAAAAACAAAACACAAACAAATAAACAAACAAAAATACCCCAAAACTGAACATGAATTTAAATAATGGGTACTGTTGATGAATCAGGGACCATTTTCCTAAGTTGTGGGGTTTTTTTCCCCTCTCTACCTATCTTTGCACTTTTTTGAACCTCACTATTCTATTTTCATCACCACGCAGAAATAGCTGTGAAGCAATATGTAACATCTTTCCCAGGGCAATCTCTCAGAGAGCCTGTGTGGGTAGGCAAAATATTTTCTGAGATATTCTTATGTTTCCGATGGTTGTGTTACTGCCAGCTGGCTCCACTCTAAAAATATATTCAATATATTTTTCAATTCAAGGTTCATTATTTTTAAGTGTCAAAGAAAGTCATGTGTGTCGCATGACAGGATCATATTTACTGGTGTGGAAGAGAAAAGAAGTGGCCTCTTTATTAAGAATCCCAGTACAGGACTTGTTAGACATATTTTTTTAAAGGAAAGAAAAAAGATATTTTATGAAAAGTGGCACCTCTGTTTGCCATCTAGAACACATCTGTGAAGAGCTGCCTACAGATTGCCTCTCCAGATAGACATGGTTCTTGTTTATGGCATCTGGTGTTTTCAGGATACTTCTGGAGGCAAATAGCTCTTCTTTCCTGTGCCCAGAAACCATGAGGGCTTCGTCTCCCAGTCAAAGCTGTAATCCAGATTGTTCTGGGCAAATGGAAGTTAAAGGGAAACAACTTTTTCCTATGTGACCTGAAGCCACATGCAGCAAAATATGATGCTGTGACCCATGGAGAAATTACAGAATTACCCCTGCTCTGGCTCTGAAGCTCTGCTGTAGACCTTGGAAGAAATTTCTGTATGAACTCATATTAATTTCTCTGCCTTCACCATTAATAATGGCAAATAACTCTTCCTGCGGCAGAGTTTCATGTTTAAAAAAACGTGTAAGTACTGCTTTGTGGGAGGTCATTTCACAGGTGCAGGTGTTTAAAGTCCCTGATGTGGCATCTGAATGCCCTTTATTAACTAGAATCATGTCTTAATGCATTATCTAACAGGCAGCAAATAGCATTGGCTCCCAAGGGGCTATTACATTCAGCCAGCTTGTATGTAATGAGCAAGGTGGCCATTAGCTTAGGGTTCTGCTCATTGCTCTGTGTTGATGAATACAGACTGCCTGTATTCCTCAGGAATATTGCAGTTATTTGGGAATTGAATATTGTTTATGTAAGGAACTGTTGTAAAAACTGGAAATGACAATATATGGAGTCAGATTTTTACCCGTCAGGCCAAATACCCGGGGAAATGAGTAGGAAAAAATAAAATGAGGAAAAGGAGATGGCAAATTGGGGCAATAAAAATACCTCCTCTTGGTGCAAATAGTTTTATGAGGACTGTTGTCCAAACTCAATCTCTGCCAACTTTATATAGCTTTTGTGAAAGACAAAAGATAGATCCTAAATCAAGAAAACATCCTCATTCAGAATATTTCATAAGACTAGGTTTATGTGTAAAATATTCAAAAGGGCTGAAACATACCCTTACACATAAATAAATACCTAAGTGGTACTCTGAAATGGAATGATCTTAAGCAATATTGAACTGTTTTAACTAATCGTGTAGAGAGTCATTGGCCCAGACTATGCAGCAAAATTATTACAGTTATCTAGAGCATGTGGTTGATCATGCTTATCATTTTCAGTGAGCAAACAAGTGTTATATGCAAAGGGAGGCAGAAATAAATTTGACAGGAAGAAAGAATGCCACCCTTTGCTTGTGAAATATATATATATAAAAATACATAAAGTCTTATATTTCACAAGCCAAAACAGCGTGCTCTACCTTGTTAATTTTGGTACAGAGGTCACTTTCTGCATGCAAAGTGACTTTGGATACAGAACAGGTTCATGTCATTCTTGTAAGAGAAACTCCTGTTTACTTAGCCAAACTGAGGCAGGAAAATTGTTGCAACCTGCTTCACTTCTGGATGCTACCTGTATAGGAGAGAAGTCATCATCACTATTTTCAGGGTTTAACAACAAGATTTATTGTGGTTACATCAAGAAGTTGATTATTAGACTCTGGATTTGCTTTCACAGAATCACAGAATCACTCGGTT
>NW_010205116.1:52505-52966 GCF_000695765.1 Mesitornis unicolor | reverse complement strand
TGGCGCCTGCCACCCTCGCTGGCACCAAAACGGGGGCGGGTGCTGCGGCCGCCAGAGAAGGGGTGGGCACCAGGTCCACGGCCAGGCGCCGTGGCCGTACATGGTTTTGGGGCCATGGCCAGAGCTCTGACCAGAACCAGGACTGAGGCTGGAACCAGAGTCGGGGCCGGGGCTGGGACTGGACTGGGAACGGGGGCCGAAGCTGGGACCGAGGCCTGAGCTGGAGTCAGGACCAGGGCCGGGGCTTAGACTGGGACCGGGGCCGGGGCCGGGGCCAGGACGGGAGTCAGGGCTGGGGCCACTTTTAAAATGGTAATATTCTCATGCAAAGAGACCTGAGCATGCCACAGTCTTGCAATTAGCGTCGTTTGAATTACAATGATGAACCACAACACAAAATCGTAATAGCCGTTCCTCATTCCTCCAAACCCCTGTGTCTCAAGCTTGCCAGGCAAAGGAAC
>NW_010205116.1:27196-52306 GCF_000695765.1 Mesitornis unicolor | reverse complement strand
TTTAGTATTAACTTCCAAGTTGTCTCGTTGGGGAAATAATAATCAAAATTAATTTCCAAACTCGGGGCCCCACGTTGTACGCCAATTGATCCTGTCTTCGCTTAAGGCTCAGAGAGCAGGATTTTCTCTCTATTGTCCCCTACCCTCCCGGGGGAGGGTTAAAAAAAGGAATAGAGAAAAAGATGCTTTGCACAAGGTTGGAAGTTAAGACTGTAACAAGTTTAATGAAAAACAACAGGGGCAGGAAAAAGGGAATTAATAAGGGATAAAGGATATTTAAGTATATACAAAACTTGATCCCAGTAGTCCTGAGTGGACGTGTCTGAGTACTGCCTCGTCGCTGCTGTGACTGCTGTGACTTGTCATCAGGGACCGCAGTTGTGCTGGGAGCGGATGATGGTGGATGCTGCCGAGCATATGGAGATAGGCCCAGCCTTCCTAAGATGCAACAGGAAGCAGCCCAGGAAGCCAGGAAAAGCCTGCGAAAACCTTGGGCCTCCTTGTTTTTTTTATAGACTGTGGCCGGAAGGGGGAGGGAACAATACTGATCTCGGACGCCCCAGGGTCCTACAGACACCACCTGTCCTTCCCTTTCAGTCTGGTAACCCTTAAACCATAGCACTTTCAGCTCAGAAAAGAGAGGAAAAAAGAGTAAAAGTGGAGGCAACTTAGGACTTTCATTATTTTCAAAGGTCTGCAAGTCTCTAGTGCTTCCTTAAAGAAAAAAATGTCTGCTGAAATTCCTGATCATGCACTCATGTGGCCTTGGTGACACTCTTTTTTTTGTTCAGATAACAAGATCCATTTGCTATTTAGGAACATTGCTTAACTCAGATGTTATTAATCTCACTATGTATGTTGACACTTTGAAGCTTGACTCTGTTGCAGGCACTGAATATTTTGATGTTTATTTTTTCCTCTGACTTTAGCCCCAGCAGCCTGTGGACACCTGTATTTTATGTGAGGAGTTTAAGAGGGAATCTCTGCTGGTGAGATCTTCTCAGTCTGGCTAACATGCAACCCATAAAAGTGGGTCCCTGCAACAGCTGAGCGACTGGCAAGGTAATAGGATGCTGACTCCATCACTATTCTGTCACTCTAACCTGACATAAATCTTCCCTGCAGTTTAAAGACGCCATCTGATTCCCATATCATTACAAAGCATCCTTCCAACCAGATGACCAGACAAACAGATCACATCACTGATCTTGTGCAAAACTGCTTGTTTGTTTGTTTGTTTGTCTTCTCGATTTGTATGTCAGGTAAATAAATTTGTGTTGCTGCATGAAATCTTGTGCTGATAAATGGGAATGTGTAGCTGGGGGCAAGAAGAAAAGTGTGACCATCCTTCTGGACAGCAGTGTGATTATATGCCAATTAAAAGTAGCTATGTAGCTGTAATCTATCTCAGCCAAGTAGATCATAGCAATTTCTATACACTCCTCCTAAAAATTTTACCTGTTCTTTTCATGCTGAGAGAAGATTAAAGGATTGACTTCTGAGAGTGAAGATCCTTTCTCCTGCAGTTAGCCTCCCTATTACAGTGAAGGGCAGGACTGTCAATTGCCATCCCATGGGCTGTATGAAGCCAGCTCTCTCTAAAATAAGCTATTGTTTCTATTCATCCAAATGTAAGTGAGGCCAAATAAGAGAGTACTCAGTACCACTGCCCTCTTTATGCTTCTATCATTCAAGTAGCTGCTTTTAATACTATGCTATTCAAGGAATTAGTAAACTGAACTCATACTTCAGTTTAAAAGAGCTAGAGAAAATCTAAAGTGAAATTCAATGTGCAAAACATTCAATCAAAAACTAAATTGCAATCTCAATTGTGAAGCAATTCTAAGAAAATGCAAGTCAGGCTGATAACAAGAATGCAGAGTGATGCAGGCTCAACAGTTTATTTTTCTTCTTAAAAGATAAATGAAAATTGTGTTCTCACTGCCGGGCATGTTCTATTACAAGCATAATTAAGGCATTGATTCTGATCTAAATTAGAAACACAAGGAAAAGAGGAGAATAGGAGCTTTGTCTTTGACTTCGATGTAGTAATTCACTCTTAAATTTTATCCTTTTAAATATTATTGATATTATTATTATTATTATTATTTAGCTAAAGAAACATTTCTCCCACAGCCTTGCAATACAAGAAACACAACCTGAAGGATTTTCAAGTGAATTTTAATAGTAATTGGAAGTACTGAATAAGTGCATGAACACCTATTGCTACTTTGGTGCTGTGGGACTCAAGAGTATTTCACGTATCTCTGGTCTGTAGACACTCTGGCTTCATTTTGACAGCATGGTGGCATGAAACTGAGATGAACAACAGTCATCCAACTGGCACTAAAGAAAAGTCTGTGTTCAAGGGAAGAGGGGGAGCTGGAGGGTGCTCCAGCAGACCCACTTTGACTACATGTGCATATGTTCCACACAGAGCAGATGCTAAACCATGGACCTAAGTGAAGAGCTTTAAATTCTCATTCTATGAGTGTGTAACTGTTTCCACTGAAAACCTGTTAAGGTTGCATATTAAGCCCTGTCCCTGAAATATGACCTAGTGGTGCTCAATCAGAGACCTGCAGTGTATCCCATTCCATAGCTTTGCAGATAAGCACAGAGGTGATACAGACTTGGGGAATACCAGTACAAGAGCGTCATTCACCTCTAGGTATAATTTTTTTTGGTTTAGATTCTCTCTTGTTATCATAACTATAACCACATTTAGCTGGGTTTTGAAGATTTTTTTTTTCAAAATCAAGGGTACCGAGGTTTAAAAAAACTCACATTAGACTATTTGAGACTGAGTCCCTATATTTTTCTTCTGATATGACTTCTCTGCCAGGTGAATTCAACTGAACAACTATGAATTTATCATTTTACATATTATGAAAACAGCATAAAGCATCCACATAATGTATTATTGACACTAAAGCATTGAGAGTATAAGAAAAACATAGACAAATAAATATTTGCATTATTTAATGGACTTGCCTTGGCCATGATCTCTGTTCTTTGTTATTTGCTTTCCATGTTCATTTGAACAACCAGATTTTATTGGAACAAATGCTTACAGAAAATGAAGTTAAAAGTCATGAGTGTTTGCAGAGGTCAAACATCTAATTCAAACAAAAATATTCATGACAGAAATGCTTTCTCACTTAATGTGTGAAAGATCACAGTAAAACGTACAGAAAAACTCTACAAAAGAAGGCAATATTTGACTAACTTGAAAACACAAGTTCCAAAGAGTAAATTCATTTAAGAGAATGTACATTCAAAGACATTATGACTTGTCTTATAGAATACATAAATGAGCAGAGCTGACATTCAGTGATGTATGAAATTTATAACAGAGAAGATTAGTCAAAAAATTCTGTTAAAATTACATTTTGAAGGAAAACTGTGCTTTCAACTGGTTTTTGAGTACATGTTGAAATGTTTTATTTCTGCTTATTTCACCAAAAGTTGTGAATGCTCTAAGCTGTTTTTTCTGCTCTAAGCCCTAAGTTTTCAGTAGTTACCTGATATATTCCTGAGAAAGACAATATATTTTGATTTTGGAATGAAACATTTTAGTAGTCAATATTATCCTTAAGTTCTGTATTTTCCTTAAGGGGGAAAAAAAACCAAAAGCAAAACCAAAACAAACAAAAAACCAACAAAACAAAACAAACAAACAAACAAACAAAACAAAAAAAACTAAAAACCACAAAGCCAAAACAAACCAAGCCAAACAAAAAAATCTTTGTCCACATTAAAATCCCAAACCAAATAGTTATAATTTAATATAAAGAAAAGAATGTCCTTAAAACTACTGTGTCACATTCTTTCTCAGTATTTTTATAAGCAGACCAAACTTCTCTTCTTGCCAAGCTTGTCTCTTGAGTGGGAGACCTGATGAGTATTGATTCAGTTCATAAATATAGGTTTGTGGGGCTGAAAAATTAAACTTTGTCATTTAGTACAATCCAATTTTGTGATATATTTTTAATTTAATTTTTTTTTATCAGAGCAAATTATTTGCTCTAAAGTAATCTAGACAAAATCTTAATCTTTCATTTTAGGAAGAAAGGAATATTAATAGTATCAGTAAAAAAAAAAAACCAGCCTAGTGTATCTTGCAAGTTTTATGTTTCTTCTAAAACATTTTTGTACAGCTCTTTTCAAGGCCTCTTATACCTTAAATTCTCCAAATAATTCTTATGTGTCTTTTGTTTTATTTTCTTTTCTCTCAGCTCAGATCCACTATAGAAAGGCTTTCACAGAACCATACACACTAAAGTCATACACATGGAAACAAAGGAAACAAATTGTAATTGATTATGCTTGATCTCTGAATGTGCCTCTTTTCCTCTTTTTAAGGATAGTTGAAAACTCAGTCTCATGAACCGGCAAGGTGACGGACTTGTATATGAAGATGAGCTGGCTAGCTAACTACACGACTGTATAAAAGAAATATTTGTAATTCAGTCTCTGTGTATGTTGTTGTTCCTTTTACATCTTTTTATCATTAAACATATTTATTTAGCCACATTTTTCTAGGCATGTAACATCCTATTTTAAAGTGAAAAATTTAAAGATCATACAGTGTATAAATATCATGTACATTAAGTAGCCTAGCATTGTAAGCAGGAGGAAGTTTGATCACTTCTGAACTTGCTGACTGGATTAGAAAGGAACTGAAACATGTGGAGTTATTAATTTTTTGCTTTCTCCTGTCAGTTGTCTTAAAACAGGAGTTCAGTTTTGAGATGTAATTTTTGTGGGGTTTTTTTATCAGTAGTATTTCCCAAAGTGCCATAGGATTTGTTAGATGTTCCAGTGATTTGATGTGTTTATTGCTCTTATTTCTTGTTGAGCACCTGCAGGCAATAAGTAATTAGAATACATATTTTGAATTTTTAGGACTTTTTCTATATCTCAGGACTGGATTATCTGTTGATTTGTTATACATGTATTTGTCTTTTAAGGACTTTATATTTTCTGCTAATTTGGTCATTTGCTGTTATCTCCTGAAGATTCTGTAAGTTACATCAACAGCCAGTCTGCTGCAATTCAGACCCCGAGTGTCTGAAACAGAGCACACTCCCAGAGTAGAAACCCACATCTTTAAAAAGTGATTGTCTAGGAGCAGCAATTAGCTGCGTGTCATGGTTTAAGTCCAGCAGGCAACTGAGCACCACACAGTCCCTCACTTGCTCTTCCCCCCTGGTGGGATAAGCAGAGAAAATATAACAAAAGGCTCATACACCGAGACAAGGACAGGGAGGGATCACTCACCAATTATGGTCTTGGACACAAAACAGACTCAACTTGGGGAAAAACAAAACTACTTAATTTGTTACCAGACAAAACCAGAGTAGAACAATGAGAAATGCAACCAGATGTTGAAAAAACACCTTCCCTCCACTCCTTCCTTCTTCCTGGGCTCTGCTTTGTTCCTTGTTTCTCTACTTCCTTCCCCTCAGCAGTGCAGAGGGATGGGGAATGAAGGTTGCAGTCAATTTGCTAACAGATGCTGTTTCTGCTGTTCATTTCTCCTCAGAAGGAGAGGACTTCTCCGTAATCTTCCCCTGCTCCACTATGGTGTCCCTCCCATGTGAGACAGTCCTTCATAGACTTCTCCAACATGAGTCCTTCCCATGGGCTGCAATTCTTCATGACCTGCTCCAGGCTGCGTCCCTTCCACAGGGTGCAGTCTTTCAGGATTACACTGCTTCAGCGCTGACTTCCCATGGAGTCACAGCCTTCTTCAGGCACAGCCACCTGCTCTGGTGTGGGGTCTTCCACAGGCTGAAGGTGAATCTTTGCTCCACCACTGAATCTCTGCTCCACCACTGAATCTCCATGGGCTGCAGGCAGGTCAACCTGCTGTCTCACTACAGGCTGCATCTGACTTTCACATTTGTATAGTTGTTTCTCTCACATCCCACTTCTCTCTCCATTGCAGGTTTCTTGTGCTGGTTCTTGAAGAGTTTCTGGTTCTTGGCTGAGGCAGCAGCAGGAGCTAGGACTCTTAAATATATTATTTGCAGAAACACTGATTGGCTCATCCTCAGCCAGAGGCAGGTCCAAATTGGAGCCAGGGCAGCTTTTAGCAGCTTGTTACAGGATCTATCCCTGTAACTCTTCCCCTGCTATGAAAAACCCCTGCCACACAGACCCAACACAGCGTGCACGATTAGCTTCTAGCCTGCTAAATGGCTGGTTCAGATCTCCTGCTGTCAGTAAACAACCAGGGGCTGATTAAAAGTCTTGTTATCATTCAAAAACCCTTTGATGTATTCATGTGCTAGTTTTGACCTCTTTTTTTTTTAAAAAAAATTCTGTGTGTGTTTCTGGAGTAGGTTTCCAATTTCAATAGGAGAAAGAAAAGCGTACTTCAGTGTACCTGACCTACAATGGAATATTCCAGCTGAATATGAAAGATTCAGTGTCTTACCTGGCATTATTTCATAAGTCCTTTTTAAACCACCACAATATACTTACTTTCACTGTCTCTCATTGTGAATCCTTAAATGTATTTTTTCTTTTTTCTTTAAGCAATACTATAGTTCATAACAGAAAAAATCGACACTATCATAGATAGAAATAACCACAAAGCATCAGTAACATTGCAACAGGAATAAAGTTTTTCATGTTAATTAAATACTACCTTAGCTCTAGTCTTCAGAGAATTGCATCATGAAGCAGATATTTGTCCAGTTATATTCGGTTTCTAGCTAGATGTTATGTGATGTATACCCTGTCTCTTATGAAATAAATGGAAATCATCAGTTAAGTTCACATTATCTACCAAAGAGCTTATAGATTGTATAGCTTTTGGTTAATAACATCATGGGCTAGATTTGAACCAACAACCTACATGGAAAATTTTTTTGCTTTGAAACTGTTTTTCTACACCTATTGGTCTGGTAATAACCTTCAGTTTAGTGAGAACCTGATTTAAAAAAAAAAAAAACCTTCTTGTTTTTGATTACTTTTGAGACCAGACATTAGCAGCAGAGGTTGTTAACAATGGTTTAAGAATCCTCAGGGCAGCATGAATGAGGTAAGCAGGAGTCCATTTTCTGAAGTTCCTCAAAGATACGCATACACCTTAAAGACATTTTATATATAATAAACTCTGTTGATTTTGTGGGGAAGAGAGGTATTCTGGCACATCTTAATCCAAGAAGCATTACACCTTTGTAAAGATCACATCTTCACTGTCACTCCTTATTCAGAGTCCTGCTCAGTTTCATCTAATGCTTTGCAGTGATCCTAGAACATAAAAAAGTACCCTGCTGGGTGAGGCTGGCCCAGGTTCTTCCAGATCAGGCGATGTTATTCAGGGACACCATAAAAGGATAGCCATTATTTGAAGTCCAGTCTCCTTGCACTCCCCCAGCTTGCAAAACACTTCAATGAAAGATATTGGAAAGTACATTCTTGCCCAGTTCTTTTATCATCCATCAACACACCTTCTGCCTGTGAATCTTTCTAATCTCTTCTTGAACTTGCTGGTGCTGTCTGCTGCCCCAGTATCCTGGGGCAAAATCTCCAGAAATTCACTATTGTCTGAAAAAAATGTATTTTACAAAAACATCCTGCCACCTTTAGAGAATACCCTCCTAGTTCTGTACTAAGTCTGTGCTAAAGAGACATCAAAGTCAAAAATTACTAAACTCAGACTTCAGCTTCTTTTCTAGCTTCTGTGAATTTCTGTTTTGAAAAGGAATGCTGCCTTTGTCACATGCTGAGCTGCATAAGTTAAAATCTGCAGACATAGGAACCATAGTGGCAGCTGTAGAGAGGACTATTAATCTACTATGAGGACAACACGAAGAAAGAGGATAGTTATCCTCTGTGACAGCCTATCTGTGACCATGGAAGTGACCAGCCGCTGAAGGAGACAGGCAAGATTTCTTGAATGGTAAGCAAAAGACTGACAGAATTCCTCAGCCTACAGCCACGGCCTGCAGCTCTGCCTCTACATCAGGCCTGTCTCTTACACTCTGTGCTATCCAAGGAAGTTTTAATCAGGTTTTTAATCAGGTTCTTATCTACCAAACAATGAAGACAGAATCCAGACTACTAAAATAAATTTAAAAAACTAAATAAATCCAATTCAAGGACTAGAATGAAGTATCTTGTTGGTGATTGTTCTTTTTCTGACATGGTGATGATCTTCATAACTTGAGTAAAGCTCACCTGTGCAGGAGACGAAGTTATTCAGGGCTAATCTCAGTGTGATAAAAATTCTCATAGGAGCTGAGAATCTTCATGATTTTGAATGCAAGCTACATTTCTTTGACCTTGCTTTCTTTAACATAAATGCACAGCAGTATTTGAAATAAAGGAAGAAAAAATTTAAAAAAGAAGAAAATAAATGCCCAGAGGAGACCAACAAATAACTTTCAAAACAAGATCCTACTTGGCACCTATTATTCATGAACAAAAGAGGGTGAAAGAGCAATCATTTATATTAGTCAAGTGTTGGATGTTAGTCAAGATTCTTAGATTTGATTACAAGTATGGTATAAGAATTCATTTACAATCAAATAGCTACTCCAGTCCCTGAGCGTAAAGCATAACGGTATGTTCCTCTTCGTCACTCACTAACACAAGAAAACTTGTGACAGACCTGCAACTCAGAAACCCAGGAGCTCTTACAGCGTAGCTTGATAGTCAACAGGATATTTCTCATAGAAAATATCCTTGGGTACGCATTCAAACAAATTAGCAGTTAAGTTCTGTTTAGATCTAACACAACTTTTCCAAACTTATTTTGCATCTCTTTCATTGGTTAATTTGTTTTTATTCATTTTTCACACTCTGACTTTCTAAATAATCCAGAACTTTCTCCATCTTCTCTGTAAAAAACCTAAATTATATACTTCACATTATAGATTAATAGCAATCATTTCTAAATTAATGTCTTGCTTTCAGAGACTTAAATTCTCCCCTCCAGCCATTAAAGAATCTGTAGATAATCTTTCTGATGTGGTCTTTCTACCTGTTATTCACTCTTCATTTTACATTGACACTTTTCAGAACTCCTGCCCTTTGACTGAGAGGGGGAAATTACTTCCAGTGGATTGAAATTTGTTTTGCTCTATGTGTAAAAAAAGAAAAGTAAGTGTGCTTTGGAGGCTGTAGTAGCATGTTTTGAGATCCAGAACACAAAATGGTGACTATTAAATGAGTCAATGAGGCAACCCAATAATTTCTCAGACCAGGAAGAAAATAAATGGCTATTAGAAGATACTGACGAAATATCAGTTTTAGTAGATGAATGTATTCTCTGTTGTAGCTAAGATGCTGAAAAATGTCTTTGTAGCTACATTATTGTAAAAAAACCCCAAGAATCTTTCTTAGTCAATGCTGTTAAATGTACTTCAGCATGTTCCTTATTTAATCAATCTGAATTTTAAAAATTAACCTTTGAAATGGAACTTTGGGTGAATACTAATGTTTCACATTGAGTGGAAATTTTCTTTTAAAAACACATAAAGTTTAAAATAAACAGTACTTAGTAGCAACTTGGAACTCTGAGTCAACAGAAACAGAGACGCCATCAGCTCTTCTGTGCTTATCGTACCTGAAGTATATTGATGAGATGGCCGACTGAAAAAAGTAGGTCATCAATACATAGCTTTAGTTAGAAAATTAAGGTTCAAGGAGAGATATTGACAACTTAAGAAGGAACAGTAGTGGCTAGAAAGAAAAATTGGTGCTTGCAGAAAAATGAGTAGAGTTGGATCCAAAGGAAGACACTATGGGTTTAAAAAATGAGGTTAAGAAAGAAGGGCCTTCTTCCCAAGTGAAAACAAAACCCCAAGTGTAGATGCTGCTATGAAAGCAGGTTGGGAAATATACATGGTGGTCTTACCATGACAGTTTATTTTTTCTCTCATAAAGCCAAGAGGAAATGAAGCAGTCTTAACCTATAACAACCTTTTTCTCCTGGCAGGTGTTATGTGCTTTATGCAAGAAAGAAAGTTCTGCTCAACGTATTGTCACTGTCTAAGCCATGTACAATTAACTTTGTGGTAAAATAAAAGGTTGCAAAAAGAAAGTAAAAAAAAAAACAAAAGTAATTTTCTGGCCTCTAGAAATGGGAGAGAGAAGAAGGAAACAGGAAGGATAGAAAACTAAAAGAAATAAGAAATTAAAAGCATGAGATGAAAAGAAGGCAGAATGTGAAGTATACAGACCAGCATTCCTGGAGTCAAAATGAGTTAATAACTCAGGACTTTTTTCTTTTATGGTGGTGTGTGGCTAAAGGCATTGCATGCTGTCCCCTGATGTTGCAACTGAGCTGAGAACTGACATGACTGTACCATTGTTTTGATATTCAGGGAAGAGGTGGATTCTCCACTCCTTCCATTGCAGCCGATTGCTTTTATAGAAACAGCCCATATGGTGGCCCATTATGTCCTAAATGATAACTGACAGATTAAACATGTTAATGAGCTTGCATTTAATTTCTAGAAATACTTGGAATACTTGGAATACTTCTAGCAGGTCATGTCTTGGTGCTTTTATTATTTTGCAATAAGCTTTGTAACTTAATTGATTATTGAGTACATGATTATGCCAGTATACCCACACTAAATTTTTTAATACACTTAACCTGAATGTATGGCACGAACTGGCTTGCCTTGCTGTTTACTCCAACTCTGAAAACAGAACTCCAATGGCATGATTTCCAGAAGTGACCTCTATGATTTAGGTATCTGTGCATCTTAGCAGGGGACAAGGTGTTAGGTTTATTTTTCACTTACTGAATAATCTGTTCATTCTGAACATCAAGTCCTTTGAAGTTTCTCAAGCAGGATACTCAGAATTGTCAGATGCTTTTGTAAACTGTGGCTGTACTCTCAGTAGATACTTGCTAAGCTCAAGTTACCATAACTCTTTCTAGCTTCATGTTCACAAATTAAAATTGGTATGACCCAGTTCTTACAAATGTGGCACTTGAGATTTACACCCCTCTGCAGAGCTGTCTTTGTACAAAAGAATATCAGATGTATTATATTTCTGCCAGGAAACTTTTATGACTGGCAACAATTTCAGGAGGTTTATTCTTTTCTTTGAGGAAGGTTATTATTTTCATTATTTTGTATTATATTATATGTATTTCTATTACTTTTTATTATTATATTATCTATTACTATTATTTAGAAAGATGAAGTCAGAGCAATCACAAGGTAAAATGCTGCTTAACTCATCCTCTGTGGTAATGTCATTAGGGACTGAAATGCCTGCTTTAACACAGAAATCTTTGTTGCCTCCTGACACTGAGCAACACTACACCTATCAGTCTCCTAGTCATCATTTTTCTAGATTCTTTTTTTAAAACTAAGCTGAAGCATCTAATTAAGTTTAAAATAGAATGGCCCTGGGAAGAACTCTTCTGAAAGCTGCAGTAGAGATAGCAGCTCATCTTAACTGGAGGGTAAGACTTGCAATACTGCATTCTTTCATGAAATCATGAGAAATTTATGCAAACAGAAGTGAGAATTTTGCAAAGTCAGCCAGCACAAAGCAGCCATGTAACTGAAGAAAAGAATCCCAGCCACACACAGAGGAGAAATTAACTTTGGGGAAGAAGGAGTGTCAAATGAAATGCAGTTGGGCAGATGAGCAGTATTTGTGCTGGCATGCAGTTCCCAGGCCCGGTTTGGCACCAACACGGTTAAAGGGAGAAGAAGAATGTTAAATAGAGTTCAGCAACATGCTCTGAAAAAATCAGCTTGGCTTAATGGCAAAATCTCTGCTGTAGTTATCACAGTCAATGTAAAACCCTAGGCCCTTGTTTCAAGAAAGCCTTCTGCATCAGGAACTGTTGGGTGCCCGAGGGACAAGCTGAGATGAGGAGCTGTGGCTGAATTTTTGTGCATGTATGAAATATCAAAACCAGTTTCAGTCTCATCTCAAAGACCTGATTCTGAATGCCTCTAGTACCAGCTGAATTCATTAACTTGTCAGCAACTCACTGAGGGTCAAATTCTGATATTGAGGTACAGACCAAAACAATGAGCAATATGTGTCTATGGTAGCTGAGAAAGCTCAAACACGGCAAATTCCTTTCCCTCAACTCCTTTTTATACCCAGTGAAAGAAAAGAGCAATTTACTTGTGCTATATATTGTTGTCTACACACTTTCTCATATGTACTAGCCAGATAAAGAAGTGAAGGAGAGAGGCCTAAAGTTAAGACCCTTGCTATCCCCTGAGTTAGCTGTAAGAAACAAAAAGATGTAGTCTGTTCGTATACACCTATACGAAAATCTTGTATTATTTTTACAAAGATTTAGAGGAACATTTCACTTCTTTATGGTCTTACATCAGATGTAATCCAGCTAACAATCTAGCCCCACACTGTCACTGCTTCAAAAGTTATGGTCATAATGCATAAAAATCAAAGCTCATTTTGCAAAACCCCATTTAAAGTGAACAGTGTCAGTTGACCTACTCCAAAAATTGTATCTTTTGTATTATTTAAATATGTATATATTATACTTTAGCAGATTACTGTGGACTTTAATATTAGTTCGAATGTTTAAAATATCTTCACTTTGACTTGTAAAAGTCTAATATTTAATTTTGATAAGGCAAAGATGTTATAACATAAAGAGTACTTTCTAAGAATTTTTTGAAAAACAGACTTTTGAATCCCCACCCAAAAGACTTATCTATTGAAATGTTGATTCATTTGGAACTACCAGAGTTATGCATCTTGAGGTTTTTTTATTGTTATTTTCAAATTATTTTTTTTCACAGCCAGACATATTGAAATAAATCAATAAGCGTTTACAGAATTTCTTGAGAGTTAAAACCAATTCAATTTTTTTTACAATATTAATAGGAAAAAAAAATACTTTTGTCCCTGAAATTCAACCTGATATACAGAAAATTTATTTAGTAGTAAGAAGAGGAAGCATAATCAAATATTATCATTATCATTGCATGATTTGTTGGATTTAGAAGAACTGTTCATTGGCACAGTTGAAATCTCTTGTTCTGGCTCCTCAGGTTCCTTCATTAAAAGTTAAAGTATCCTCCTTTTCTATGCCATAACTATATTAACGTTCAAGGAATATTCAGAGAATGTAGAGGTGAGCTAACTACCTACTTTAGACCAAATCTCAGGAAATGATCTTGTTAAATCATAGTTTCACCTCATGGTGACAATAGTAATCAACGAAAGAAAAATTATGGGATTTGTAACAGTTAGGAACAGGCTATCAAAGTAAAACCTTCCTAGACAAGAACAGGTTTACTTATTTGTTTTCCATAGCTATAGTTGTAATAGAAAGAAGAGGTATCATTTTCAGTTATGTTCCAAAGATAAGCATATTCAAGAACCTTTAGAGGAAGATGATCCATCAGCAACTGATAGCCTGCAACCACCTGTAAAATCTCTATTAAAAAGACAGTCGTTTTGCCTAATATAGATGTTAGCTTGGCAGAAAAGAATAATCTCTTTTTAAGGTGTTTTCTTGACAAACACTAAAGTCTCGAAGCATGGAATGTGAAAATGCTAAAGTGAAAAGCTCTCAGTGCAACAACTACTGTTTTTTTAACAACTAATCCAGAGAATGGGATACTAAAGTGCACCTAAATGCAGCCATACAATACAATTTCAGACTGTATGGCTTTGAGTTCATATTTCAAATGGTTTAAAGTTAGGAATAAATTGTCCTTACATAGAAAATAATTTACTATTTACCTTTTCCAAATACTCTCTCCTTACAGTTCTTTCTCCTTACTGGCTAGAGATTTGTCATTAATTGTTTTTCTTGTGTTGGCAATTGACAGTGGTGACAGCAATGTTTCCAGTGACATCTTCTTTCACTGTTCTCACTTCCTTTTTTTGTAAAGGATTGTGAAATGGGAGAAGGACGGATTAACATATATAACATAAAACCACCATGTTCTATTTTCCTCACATTTACTCATGACTTACAGGAACATCATATTCTTCTCATTTTATAATAAGATTTCTCTTTTTTTTATAATTCTATCCCCCAGAGAGAATTATTATGAGGGTTATTTTCCCATGTTTGTGTCTAGACATAAAAGTAAATTCTAGGGGTATGTTTAGCAAATATACTCCTAGAGTATTATTAAAACCCAGTGTTGGGTGTTTTGGGAGAAAAGAGACATGGTAACCACTCCCAGGGGCTGCCTTTAAGACGTTCTTTAACAAAATATCTCACCTGGAGAGCTTTCAAATGAATCTTTAAACTAGTAATCCTTCCTTAGCAATCTCTCTTACAGGAAGTGCAAACATTTTATAACACTAGCATGTAATTTTTTTTCCTTTATTCTCTATTTCCCTCTTCTTTTAGTTTCTACAACTTTTCTAGAAATGACTTCCTGTGTCGAAGATCCCCCTCACATCAGTGCAATGTCAGTGTTTACCCCCCTGGAGCCCTGCTCTTCGTGATGATCTGGCTCAGATCAGCCAGGTGCTGCCCTAGATAGCAGTCTTTCCCTGTGGGCACACCTTTCCTTGTAATGTAGACATGCAACCTACTTTAAAAATTCCCACCCACATGCACAGACACATTTCACATGGAGTTAGCCTTTTCCTTGCTGAAAGCAAAACTTTAAGGAAATGCTCTCACCAAAGTATTCACATTTCTATTTGATAAGTAAGCCAGTAGCAGGGGAGCCTGAACTTTGGCTTAGTGTGACCTAGCTCCCACATGTGCAGCCAGTAATGTTTTTGTGGTTTGTTTTTTTTCTTACTAAACAATAACTGTTCTGCAATTTTTATTTAGTAAGCAAACCTCTGTCTCATTTAAATATTTCTCTTTCTAAACTTTCCAGGAGGTGACACAGTTCAGCTCATATGACAATGGCAGCCTTTCAGGGGACATTTACAAATAAATTGTATGACTCAGAAAACATTTAAAAATCATGTATAGAATAGCCTATAGAGCTCTGCTATACTGGAGCTTTATTTAGAAGGATGAGTGCAGAAAAAAATCCAAACCAAACCAAAGCAAAATCCAAACACCCCTATGAAAGGCTAACGTGGTCTTTTAGCCCAGATTGTAAAGAGTATGTAGTCAGCCATAATTTAATAGCGATGTAAGTCTGGTCCTGCATGTTACTAAATGCTTTAAAACTCCTTAGAGAAATCAGTGGAAATTATGAAAGCTCAGTATGCTAACATTAGGCTTCAGAATAAATGTCACACTTCAGCTGTGCTGCCAGACAGCAAAGGGCCTGACAAAAGGCAGCAGCTTAAGTAGAATACAGGTAGTGTACAGGCTTTCAATGCTTCTGACCTCCCCACAAAGCAGTAAATTTCCTTCTACATCCTTAATCCTATACAGTCCAAATCTCTGTAACAATGCCAATTTTATTGTTTTGATCATTTTCTTGGCAGCAATGTTAGAGCTGGTTAGCTGCAAATTACTCTGTCTGAGCCTCCAAACATGAATACGTTTATGAACTATAAATTATGTTCAAAGACGTGTCACTCCTGCCTTCCCAGCACTATACAAAGAAGTCCATTAAACTGTATATAATATGAGCTTAACACTATTTCCTTTGAAGTCAATAGAGAAAAATGCTGACCATGTGGTTATTGCATTGGTTAGGATTTTGATGAGCTTCCCAAGCAACCCAGGGAAAGTCAGTAAGGAAATATCATGTAGCCATACAAGTCTGAATCCAAAACCAATCAATCCAAAAATATGCATATTTGGTGTTGTTAGGTTTAACTGCTAAGTTTTTTCTAACTGGGGTTTTGAGCCTCTTTCTCCCATGCATTTTATTATAAGGGAATAGCAGCATTGCCTCCTCTAGCTGTATATAAAAGGAAAGTTGTAACATCCTTTTTTTAGCCGTTTAAGGCTTTGAAGCTTTATTAGAAGTCTCTGCTTCCCAGTAGCTCTGAAAGAAGTTCAATCCTGGAGAAAAAAGAGAGATTGAGTGGTACCAATGAGGGTAACTTATCTCACCTAGCTTAGTCTCCTATATTCATTATTGCCTTTATAGGTTATTTAGGGGAAAAACAAACAAACAAACCAAGCCAACCCAAAACAAAACAAAACAAAACAAAACAAAAACAACCCCAAAACTCCAAGCATTTTAGTATATGATTAATATAATCAATCTGGGGTGTTTTCTTTAGGATGTTGTGATGTTTTACGACAGATGAGCACAATTCTTTCCATAGGAGACTAACTTAGGTGTAGCTGTCTGTGAATGTCTATACTCAGTCACAGGGACGTTGTCCGATGTGATTCCCAGTACTCCTGTTAGCAAAGGTATATAACTGTTCATTCAGGTCTCACTCATAGTGCTTAACCCACAAGGAGACAACCTGTGGGGCAAGGGACTCTGAGCTCTGCTCATGCCAGAAACCATGCAACTACCTGTGGTGATAGGGGCACTTTCATCATTACAGCCTCTGAAGCTGCATATATGTTGCTGAATTAAAAAATGATTTAAATGCATACTTAATTTGTAACTGATCATCGACACTGCCTGAACACTAGATCAAGACAGTTAGATCTCTTATCTAGAAAATACAAGTAGAAGGGGCAAGGTCATTGAATCAGAGAATGATTTATGTTGGAAGGGACCTTGAAGATCATCTGGTCCAACTCCGCTGCCATGGCCAGAGATACCTCTCACCAGACCAGTTTGCCCAAAGCCCTGCCCAACCTGGCCTTGAACACTTCCAGGGAGGAGGCATCCACAACTTCCCTGGGAAACCTGTTCCAGTGTTTCACCACCCTCACAGGAAAGAATTTCTTCATAAGATCCTGTGCAACCTCATCTAGGTGTTCCTGCTCCGGCAGGGGGATTGGACTAGATGATCTTTTGAGGTCCCTTCCAATCCCTAACATTCTGTGATTCTGTGATTCTGTAAATCTGCCCTTTTCCAGTTTAAAACCGTTCCTCCTCATGCTGTCACTACCTGCCCTTGTAAAAAGACCCTCCCCAGCTTTCCTGTAGGACCCCTTCAGGAACTGGAAGGCCCCAATAAGGTCCACTTGGAGCCTTCTCTTCTCCAGGCTGAACAGCCCCAACTCTCTCATCTAGTCCTCACAGGGGAAGTGCTCCAGCCCTCTGATCATCTTCATGGCCCTCCTCTAGAACTGCTCTAACAGCTCAATGTCCTTCTTGTGTTGGGAGCCCCGGAACTGGATGTAGTACTCCAGGTGGGGTCTCACGAGAGCAGAGTAGAGGGCAGAATCACCTCCCTCAATCTGCTGGCCACACTTCTTTTGAGGCAGCCCAGGATATGATTCGCCTTCTATATTTGTGCTTGGGAATGCCCCTACCCAGATGCAGGACCTTGCACTTGGGCTTTTCGAACTTCATGAGGTTGGCATGGGCCCACCTCTCCAGCCTGTCCAGGTCCCTCTGGATGGCATCCCTTCCTTCCAGGGTGTGAACTGCCCCACCTAGCTTGGTGGCATCCACAAACTTGCTGATAGTGCACTCAATTCCACTGTCAATGTCACTGATAAGAATGTTGAACAGTACCAATCCCAGTACTGATCCCTGGGTGCCACCACTCATCACTGACCTCCATTTGGACATTGAGCCATTGACCACAACTCTCTGAGAGCGACCATCCAGCCAATTCCTTATCCAGTGAATGGTCCGTCCATCAAATCCACATTTCTCCAGTTTCAGGACCAGTATGCCATACAGGACAGTGTTGAATGCTTTGCACAAGTTCAGGTAGATGACGTCAGTTGCTCTTCCCTTATCCACCAAAGCTGTAACTCCAATGGATGGATAGAAAGATACTTATGCTTGAACAGAAAGCATTTTTAAGAAACCATTTATAAAAACAGGTCATATCGATGAAAAATTTATTTTTTTTTCAATTACCCAGCTATAAAGCATAGAAATTAATACATAATTTCGGTCATTTTCTTGCATACATTTAAGACAGAAAAATGTCTTATGCAATGTGCAGTTTCTGGACTTATTCTTCTGTACTGGATTCCTGATCTTGTTTACGAAAAGAGGTGATTTGAAAGTCCATTATACTAATTATCTTTTATAGTGATTTATTTAGTTGATAACAGAATTTATCTCTTATCCAAAGTATTAACATTTCAAAAGTTAGTATTTATCAGGAAAAACAAATCTACATGATATTTATAGTTGGCATAGGAATACAAGATGGTTCCCCCACTACACTAAGTAGGCATACCTGGAGACCCTTCCTTTGAGAGGAGAGGTCTTTCTCCTCATCTGCAAACACCAGCCTCAGTAGATTTTTCCTTGATACTTTTTCAATAAGTAAATTACCATCAAAGCAGTTTTCAAACTAAATTATGTGACGTGTCTGAGCTTTTCAACACAGACTGAAGATTACTGAAGCCCCAGAAATTAAATCCTGAAGCCTATCTCAACTGTGTTCCATTACCACCTTTGCATCCCACCTGTCTAGAAGACTGCTAGAAACATTTAATTATTTTTAACACTGATTTCTACTTTACATGAATGCTCTGTTTTTAGAATTTGGAAAGGATTTCTGAAAGCTAAAAATTCTTCTATAATGGCAAAAAAATGTTATTTATCTGATGTCTTTGTATGTCCTTCTAGCTACCATCTGCCTGTATATTGTTTTATTTCCAAAAAAAAGGATAAACAGATGATATTGTTTCTTCTGCAATATTTGCTTACATAGGTGGGGCTTGTATTATAAAACTGAATGCTTCAAGCATCCTGTAATGCACACACAGCTTGGTGCTTGCTGCCAAGCCTGACTATGACTTTTTCTAAGGAATTTAAGTTACAATAAAATAAAATATTTAGCAGATGATTTCAAATACCAGATTTCCTGAATGTTTTAATGTTTCACAGCAGGTCTCAGTACCATAAAAAAGTGTGCAAACTGGTTATTTGCGCACACAAATATGCATAGTCAGCTGTTGATGTTCTTGGCTACAGGAACACAAAAAACAAATTTAATGTGTATTTATGGTATAGTATCTGAAATTATACTGCTGTATAAGTACTTCATATTTAGAGTCCAACCTAGCTATGCAGAAATGTATTGTCTGCTTGAGAGCGTTCCCTAGATTTGGCTTTGGATATGCATGGACATGGTCTTTCTTATTTATCTGACTTCTAGAACAGTTTAATGAAGAAATCCAAAACTGTGGGTACAACTTTGGGTTTATTACTTCAGACTCATGAGCTAAATACAGGGAAAGGGAAATAGGATTTCTTACTTGTTTCTTTCTGTCCTTGAAAACCATATAGCTATGAAATGCTGTATATAGACTTACCATATAATTCCAGATACCAGGTGGGCCATTTCCTAGAGATCTAAAACACATTTTAAAACATCAAGTCATCATGTTATATAGCAATGTATGTACATATTTCTAAAGGCATGTGTCTTTACATGGGGAAATTTGTACAGAATACAGAAAAAAACCTGAAAATCAGTATTCTGACCGGTACCATAAATAAGCAATCTTTTTGGAGGGAAACTCATATTCACTCAAGAAGAGATCACAGATACCAGATGGAGGACTTCTGTGATACTGGAAGATTAATGATTTTTAACTTTTTTAATTATTATTACACTATGCCATATAGTGGTACACTGCAATTAAAACTCTGCAGTATTGAAGAGCGTGATTACAAAATTTGGCATATAGTGAATACATGTATTATTTTGGTTATATTTAAGATAGAAAAAACTTTTATTATTGTTATTTTTTTCTGAATTTTGAAACACTTCTTAAATGAAAGCACTGCAAAAATACCAATCAATTCCAGCTCCTTGACAGCTTTTATGATTCCCTGTCCTTAATTTTAATACTGCCAGGCACTTTACAGTTGTTTATCTTTGTTTGACTTTCAAATAATCACAACGTACCTTTTGCTCCTTTCTTCAAATAAACACTTCTCAGTTTTTGTCTGTTTACTTACATATACCCATAATACTGCAAATTGTGGGCTTACAGATTGTTCACATTTCAAAGTGTAATTTCAGCTCCATCACCGTAGATGTTCATCTTCAAATTACAAATTCATTATATTTCACTATCAGTGACTGGTTGAAAAACAGTTAAGTTCAATTCCATAAGATATATAACCTCCCATACACCTCCTCTACATCTACACACATGTAATCACACACAGACATTGCTTCTGCTAGTGGCTTTTTATCTATTTCCTTCTGGAAGCTAAGAACAAAACTTTCTATAAAGATGATCCACAGCATTTCTTCTGATGCAGACCATCAAATCTTGTTATAGTCTGACTATCTTTTTTGACCCTCAAGATCCTCTACAGTCACAGGATACTTTGGTACCTGGGTATTTTCTCAAATATACTATAAAGTGCTGTGATTGTGAAATGTCTTGTCTTCAGTCTTCCACTCTGAAGACATAATCTAATCTTTATATTAACATTTTGCTAAATAGTTATGTGATACCTAGCTAAATAATTTGTTCACTGTGCTCCACATCTGCTATCTAACCATAATACACAATACTGCCAACCCACAACCATGAAAATCAATAAAGTAGAAACAGTAGTCAGCCTTATCTTTTTAATACCAGAACTGCATATTCATCCTTATTCACAAAAATGCTAGAGAGAGTTTGAAGCAAGCTGGTTATGTTGTTTGTTGTTTGCTTTTTTTATTTTTCCTGAAATATTAATAGACAATGTGCTCTTTACTCCTCCATGCGAAGTATAACAACATACTGTTAAGTAGTTATTTCCTCTGAGGTGGCCCATTTTCAGCAGCAAATTAAGTGAATATAGCTTATGGCTTCTATTAAAGTGCATTAATAGTTAAAATTTAAGTTTCAGCTCATCAAAAAGAAAGACACTTGTGAAATCCAAGTTACAGTGAAATCAATAGCAATAACCTCATTGACATAAGTGATGTCAGGTTTTCAACCACTATGACAGGCAAAATGGCTTTCCTTAAGGCTACAATAATTATAAGGCTGTTGATGATATCAAGTCCTAAATTCTTTATTCTGTTGGTTTGAAAACTAAAGTAATGACCTAATAAGACTAAATACTTCAGAGTTAGGACTAAAAATAAAAATAAAATACAATATCAAATAGTACACTGCGTTTACACCTCTGCTCCAGACTTCAGCCACAGGCTATGATTGTAAGAGTTGTTAAGAGTCACAAGTAGAAGTTTAATATCACAGTTTCTTGTTAGAATAGTGGAAAGACAGACAGATAAACACACATCCACAGACAGCCCAGCTGATCAATTTTCCATCCAGCACACATTCGTTAAGCAGGTGTCCTCATTCTAATGTGCAGAGTCTGGGAGCAGACCCCCAGCGGGCATTTCAAAAGTCAAACAGGCCTAGTGGAATGGCTGATAGAACTGCACAGAAACCAGCAGGTAATCCATAACTTGGAATAACTCCAAGATTTCTTCTCCACGGGACAATGGAATTTAGGAGCATGGCAATTAATAATTTCTACCTGGCAGGAGATGTGGAATGGATGAAAGCAAAACATTACTTTCTTTTTGCTTTGGTCATGAGTCTGGGGTTATCTCTCAGCGCCATAGCTTTTTATTTTATTTTGATTTCACTCCTATCCTACCACAAGCAGACAACAGCATATTTCTTCTTTAAGATAAGAGTTACGAACATTCATATTCAGGAGCGTGAAGCTCTATCTATGTTTATATGAAGTTGCTGACATTCTCACTTCTTCTTTAAGGACCTAGCTCTGCAATCCACTCTGACATTGTCTCCAACATACATGTTCTTTACTATACTGCAGACTTCATAAATATGGTACTGCAGAGTGATCAAAATGCATTTTTCCTTGGATAGACACCTTTTTCCTTGGACCTTCAAATGCCTCCTTAAAAGTCACCTCTATGGGAATGCATATAAAACTCCTGCATTCTGATAATGGCTAAGCAGGTGGTGACTTGTAATTACTGTGATTACTGCTATTGACTAGCTACAAACTGTGCACACAGTGTGTCTGTGCTAAAACATCCTATTATTCTTGTTATGCCTTCCTCTTGACATCCCACACTTGGTCTTTTTTTAATCCTCCTATAATGACATGGCTTTAAATTTTTAAGGTCTGTAGAGCAATGAGGTTTTACACATGGGTCCGCAAGTACAATACCATTCTGGTAACAAGCAATACCCTCTACCACAAGAGCAGATTAAGCAGGGCCACTTGTGAAATAATGGATACTCAGAAAAATTCAAGATATCTCCTTCTGTCACATAAGTGCCTCTTTTATATATATAACTGTATGTGTGTGTGTGCACATGTGTGTGCTTGTGATGCAATTTTATGCACACACACAGAGAAACATTAGTCTCAGCAAAGCTGGTTCTATTAAATCCTCCATCAACAAAACTGATAAAAGATTATGATCATAATCTCATAGCAAGTCAAAACTGTTATCAGTCCAAAAACTCTTTTGAAAATCTTGACTGAAAGACTAAATTCTCAGATTTCATTCTGGCCTGAGTAAGTTCAAATATGTGTATATATATTTCTTGATATAGAACTATTCATCCTCTAGATTGAAATCCCTTTATTCCTATTGTCAAGAAGTTACAAATTTGAATATTTCCAGTACAATCAATAGGAATAAGGAGTTCGTGATTTAGCTTAAATCACAACATTTTTTTTCATTTCTATTTTCTTATGTCTCTACCCTGTGAGATTCCATCATGTATTTCTGTCCAGTGGCAGTAAAGTAATGCATGAAACACCTAATTAGTCATGACTTAATGCAAACTGCATTAAAAACAATAAAGTAGATGCAACATACCAGAAATAATTCCATCCCTTAAGCTATAGCTATCATTTAATGTAGCATATGGCTAACACAATTGGAGTAAAATGCTAATTTTCCCTCTGTTGACTTTTTTCCAGAATACCAGAGACTGCAATAACCTATGTTCAGAGAATACAAGGCGCCAAGGTCTTTGGTGATATATCTCTGCTTGTATGAGTCAAAATGAAGTCAGAGCTACAAATGATAGGAAAAGGTGAGGGAAAGAAAAAAAATAGTAGTTTTCAAATCTTCTAATATTCCATTTCAGCAACTAACTTTATGATCACTGTAAGATAAATGTCAACTGTCTGTCTAGATCATGTATTCTCTGTTGGTTTTTTGGGTTTTTTTGTTTGTTTGAAGAAAGAGTGATAGACAAAACGTGGTAGTTCTGTTCTGAAGTGCACTATAGAGACATTTGGTTCTATTGCCCTCCTGTTCTTCCAGATTTCACTTTAGGTTTTTCAATAAAAGAAGTACATTGATTGTGAGATAAATTTACTTTAAGATTATGCCTTTCATCTGATTTTATGATAAGTATTGATTTTTATTTAGCATCTATGGTGTGGTTTCAGTACAACTAATAATGAACGTTGTTGATGAATGTTATTTACCATTTGATCTGAGTTTTATAGCTTGGGGGCTTGCTTGAAGGCATGTACTATGTTAATAAAAATCCTTACTTGCTCATCCACTTCAGTAGTCAGGTATGGAAATGTTCCTGTTATTGCCAGATTAACTATAAAATTACATCTTTACACTGGATAGTGCAGGTACCTTAAAATAGAACATTTGTTTATCTGCTGTTTGAATTTTACAAGTGGCATATTCATCCTCTGCATTTATTTAGCTTGCTTTTACTTTAGCATATGATTGCAGTCATACACACTCTATTGAGCTGCCAGATCCCGTGAATATATGCAGCTCCATTCAGGAGTGTTCTCACTTTGCAAAACTCACATCGGCACATCTGTATTGTTGTGCTGTTTGACTAAGCATGAAAGGAGTTACACATATCCACATGGTCTACCTGCTCAATATCTTTCAGCCTGAGTTTGTGGCCATCCAGCTGCTAGGAGGAAAATCTGAGATAAGCAATACCTTTTGTAGTTTTCTCCCAGTTGCACACAGTTGTTTTTTAAAGCTTCCACTCTGTTTTGCCTTCTGATGGCATCTCATGACTGACACCAAGCACAGTAAAGAGCCTGAGATCTTTCCTGGAAGGTTCTTGTATTATTTGACTCAAGGACAGAGAGATAATCTTTTTTTTTAAATCAAGATGCTCACAAAGGAAGACCTTTGCTTTTTGGAGTCTCCCAAACATTATTGATGAGATGCCATGTTGATATGAATTGACTGAATAGGATTTCTATTTCTAGCAGTCTAGGTTCTGCTCTGTCCTGCAGAAATCATGTTACAGCAGCACATGTTGTATCACTGCTCTCAGGTTTCTTTATCCAGGAGGCCCACATAAGTTCCCCTGAGTCTAAATTCTGCTTTGAGCATTTTGGTATAAACCACAATTTCACTGAAATATCAGTCCAATTATGATGAATGTACATTGTAAACACAAGAACTGTTCATAAACTTAAGTTTTGCAAAAAAATCTTAAACTTTTTTGATATATTGTGAACAAATACAATATGAGAGGTGCTGGTTCAGAGTTCACATAAATTATTCAGAAATTATTTTTTGTTAATGATTTATTTCAACCATAATTAGGCACTGTTTATACATCAGGAGGTACCATTTCTCTCTCCTGATATAAGAGTGAAATTTGTTAGATCAGGTAGCAGAGAATGTTGGCATCTGAACTTAGGAATTTTCAGGTTAAAAACATTAATGAACAAATACTGATACTTTCAGATTTTGCATAAACTACCATTTTTAAATACCATCCTTGGAACAAGATGATATAAGAATATAATTAAAAATATTTTTAATGAAAATTCTCTGTAAGCTACTTCAACATATTTGGCCAACTTTATTAATTAATAAAATTATGCCATTAATTTATAGCAACATGCATGAATCTGTAAGCTTTGTAAAACTGTAATGTTAACAAATTGTACATTGCACTAGAAGAATTAAGACTCAAATAAAATGACTCGTTGATATAAATGAATTTATTTGAAACACAACGCTGAGTTTAACTTATCTAGACTATAGATAAAACTAATGACAAAAAAAAGACATTCTTTTTTCTTTTCTGCTTTTGTTTGTTTGTTTGTTTTTCTTTTAAGCTGATTAACCTAATGGACACTATTTTCATTACATCTTTGGCTTTGAGGACTGTTCTTTATTTTGAAGTCTTTCCCT
>NW_010205116.1:0-27165 GCF_000695765.1 Mesitornis unicolor | reverse complement strand
TTCCCTATTTAAAATCAAGAGTTCTAGAGGTCACTTATGATGAAGGAATCTTTGAACATCCATTATCTGCAGGCACTGAAATATTAGAGCTGTCATTTCCAGAAGCACATATTGACAGGAAACTGCTATTTTTTAGTCTAGTTTTGTTTTGAGAAACTGTTTAATACAGCACTGTCCATCAGGTGGGTATAGAAGATGCAATTATGAAAGATAATTTGAAAGCACTCAGTGTCAATGTTATGTCACCTACCAATTGCAGTATATTGAATGCATTCGGAATGACATATGTTCATATATTATCAACAAAGATATAGTATGCAAAAATATGTATCTGATGAACAGTTTTTAGCTGCATTTTCTAAGAAAGCAATTTTCATGTAATGATCTGTTTTTGTATGTTTACATGTGTCTGTCTTTCACCTTCTATATGTCATCTATGAAAGACATTTCTGAGATCGCTGGCAGATTTGAACCAATAAAGACAAAAAGGCACAAAGATAATGAAGTTTCCTGAAGTTGCGTGAAAATACGCAATGGGGTAAAGAAAAAAAAAATCAGTAAGTTCTTCAGTTTTATATTAAACAACAGAGAACCCATATATAGTTTTATATATGTCCCACTGGATAGAAGAAGTTAATGCTTCTAGTTAAATACAAGACTGAAGTCTGAAAAAAATAACCCAGACCTCATTAGTTCCATGCCCATAGAAGATTTATTTTTTAGGTTTTGTGAACACTGTTCTGTGAGGAATACTGCATTTGCATTATTGTTGCAACTGCAGTCTGTTAAATGCCTTGTTCTTAATTTTTCAACAAAAGAAATGTATGTGAAGCAAAAGTCTATGAGAATAATGTATAGAAACACACAGTTGCATGCATGCACATGTCAATGCACAGATTGGAGCTGTATTTTTTTGGCTTCTTAGTTGGATTCCCACATTTCTCTCTTACTTTAATGTTGCCTGTAAGTCTTGTGGTTCCATAATTTCTATTTTTACTATTGTAACACTCATGGAAACAAATTATTCCAGAAGAAAAGTAACTTCACCAAATATTGATCTGCACAATTTCCTTCTTTTTTTATCTCCTTCTTTTCCTTATTTATTTTTTCTTCCATTACAAGGTAATGATCTGATTGTATGTTGTGCATTCTTTTAAGCCTTTGTGAGAAATGTGAAACTACATGAAACAGAATAGCCAATGTAATAGTTTTATGTCAGATTAAAAAAAAAAAGAAAAAGAAAAAAAAAGTTTGAATTAAATTAATAATTTATAACTATTTCAATAGAATCTTCACTTGGACTTGAAATGTAATTCAGCATAATAAAAGGATATAATATCTCAAGGGAATTTAATCTGATTCTTTTTCAACACTGAAACTATTCTTGAAAATTTAAACTGAGGCAGTAGAAGTTTCACTTCAGATCAAACCAGGGAAAACACTTAATCTCCATTTTTCCAGTAAGGGAACAATCAGGAAGGAGGATTTCCAAGACATTCAGTCCTTATATAAACTGATACAGAGACATGTATATATATAGACACAAATTTAGTATATATTGTTAGGTCAGTAACTGAATGACTAAGAAATATTTGTACATTATCATCATTCTAGGTAAAAATCTTACAAAATACTCAGTAATCATTGCACTCAAGTGAGGTGTTTGCAATTTAAGACTTCTGTGAGTCTAGTCACTATGCTAAAAGAGCTTTTTCTGAAAAACTAGCCAATTATTTAAATCCTTCAGTGGAGATAAAAACTTTTGAGAGTCTGACACTGTTATTCAGAAACTTATTTTTGAAGCTATTTAGCACCAGTATCTTCAAAAGTATTTAGGGTTCAACCCTTTTTTTAAGGCCACATATGTTGTGTCAATTTCAGTTAAAGATTGTAGGGACATTTAAATACCTGAACGCAGTTTGGAGTCTGAGCTTTATAATAATCAACAAATACCTGATCAATGAGGATTGATTCAGTTGCCACACAAAGATGTCTAGTGCTGTTTGAGATGCCATCGAGTATAGCCATCCTATCTGTCATTCCATAAGAGTGATATAATTGGATGTCTTGGTCACATGAATAAGTTTTTTGATACCTAAATTTGAGCTTCTGCAGTCTGGAACAGATTCTCACCTCTTACAGCTTAGTAGAATCCACTGCACTGTTAGGTTTTCAGAACAATACCCTCAAAGGAATTGTACTGATATCCATCAATTATGCCAGCTCTACAAAGAGCTAACACCATATGAATTGATAGTTACTTCAGACTAGTTGACCAATTCATTGCCCTATTTCAGATACTAAAATTGTAAATATCTACATGTGAGCTAGTCACAATAGTGTCAATAAGTGCTTTAAGGTACAATTCATTTCATCATAAGAAATGTCTGTATTAAGGCCTGTGTCTTAGAAGTTCTTGTTTTCATCATTTGATTATATTGATACTGTGGCCAACTCATCTGTAGACATCTAAAAGAAGTCTGATGAAACTTACCTACACCAATTTTTTACTTTTCAGTGACTTATATGTATGTCTCAGTTCTAATCTTTTTATGCTCAAAAAGGTAGGTGCCTATGTCAGCTGGGGATCTGAAAGTTCAGTTCAACAGAAATTATGTTTTAACAGGAATTAGAGCCCTAGCTTAAAATTACTGGGAGTTAGCTGATTATGCCTTAAAGCACTGACTACAAAAATCTTTGTTACACACAGAACCTGGAAGACAAGCACAAAATAAAGACCTATTGGCTATGTCTAGCTCAGTCGACCAGAAGCAGAATTAATGATGTCTGCAACTGCTAAATAAAAGAGAACTGGGGACCTATCTATCTCTGCTCCACATGCCAGGTATCACAAAGTGACTTAAGAAGTTATATTGCTTAGGGACATACCTCTTCAGAACTGTCAAGAGAAAACTGGGAAGGAAACTCAAGTTCTTGGCATCCCACCATATACACTGATTTTTGTTATCTCATTTCATGGCAATGTTGTGAATTTCTGCAGCATTCTCTTTCTCTCTCTAAAGACCTAGCCATTAGCTAGACAAGTGTGGATATAAACTAGCTGATAACTACTTGGCCTCAAGGAGGGAGGTTGGTCTTTGGCTCTTTTTTATTAAGCAGTGTAGGCAAAAAGCAATTTGTGTCTTTAATCCATTGTTTTTTAATATAGACTAGGACATTAGTAAGACAGTAGCTTCTACCAATCTTCTCTATGAACAAAATGACTCCAGGGAAAAAGATTGAAAACAATCTTGTACATTTTTAACGGTTACAGAAGGTAATACTTATAAAATGTTCATGTAATTGCACAAAACATGAGATTCTAATTATTCTTTCTCTGTCACTGATGACTTTACTTGAAAATTTTGCTAGCTTCCAGGGAAATTTTCTCAGCAAAGTCCACCAGCTTATTCTTGAGGAAACTCAAAAGACTGAACAGCATAACATTTGAATATAAATTACAAAAAAAAAAAATCTTTCATTTTTTCATATCTTCTGCTTAAAATTTGAAATTCAGTACTTAAACTCTAATCACAGAATCACGGAATCACAGAATATTAGGAGTTGGAAGGGACCTTGAAAGATCATCTAGTCCAACCCCCCTGCCAGAGCAGGATCACCTAGAGTAGGTCACACAGGAGCACTTCCAGGTGGGTCTTGAGTGTCCCCAGAGAAGGAGACTCCACAACCTCCCTGGGCAGCCTGTTCCAGTGTTCTGTAACCCTTGCAGTGAAAAAGTTTATTCTTTATGTTCAAGTTGAACCTCCTATGCTCCAGCTTGGTCCCATTGCACTTTGTCCGGTCATTTAACATCACTGAGAAGAGCCTGGCTCCTTCCTCCCAACACTCGCCCTCTACAAATTTATACTAATTCTACAGATGTATTGAAAATTTGCTTTCTCATCATTGTGAGTTTTTAAATAGCCATTTTGCTATGATAGTTCAAAATCACTTTAATCAAATCTTGCTGATTCTTACTATCTTTTGTTTACTGATACCATTGTTATGGTCATATTTGTGATCTATATTCTTCATATCAATGACCTCATGGTTATTATCCTTGTTTAATTTTTTAATACAACTGTTAGAGGTATCTTCTCAGTACTTGCAAAATACAATGGGCTCAGTTTGCTTTCATTTCTCAGACCTTTCTTCTTCTATATTTGCTTTCTGCTTTTGTTTAAAGCTGCTCTTCCACCTGTTCTTACCCAAAAAATGTAATTTCAGGTATTAAACATCACATATTTTATTAGCTGCTATTATATGACAAGTGCCTAGCTTGGCACATTCTTTAAAAATTAGCAAATGCATTTTGTAGAAAAGTACTAAGTACTTAAATAGTGCAAGTAGTAGCTACTGTATTAGGTACTGAAATGATTCAGTAGCCAATAAAAATAAGAACACATTCTTTCTTGTCTTGGGTTCTGAAGAGCTTCCTATCTGACTACATAGAGAGAGGAGAAAACATAACTCAGTAGAAATGAAGAACGTGACAACAGCAAAAATACAAGGATTTTTTGTTTATTTTCCTAGTATGGCATGAATATATGGAGAGAAAAAAAAAATATATAAAAAACCCTGGAGGAGAACAGAAAATGGGAACTATGTGGAAAAGACAAAAGATCATGTAATAAAGTTGATGTGAAGAGACTGAGAGAAGGATGAAGCAAAAAAGTCACTGCAGCACTGGGAGGCTGTGTCTACACAAAAGAGTGGCCTTTCCCTGCTGGTCTTTCATGCAATGTTTGGACTGACTCTAGGGGTGCTGCTGTCTTTACTGGTTTAGATTATGGTGAGGTACCAAACTAACAAGTAAACAGTTCCAGTCACTCTGTGTCTTCCACAGGTTACTGACACGTGGCAGAGGACAAGTTGATAAGACACCTTTTTTTAGTTTGTGGCCAGCCCTGGTATGTAGATAGTATGCCATAGTGATCAAGGTATTTAGCAGTTTTGAGTTAACCAGGTGCAGAAGCTAGGAGGAATGAAAGTCAGGACAGCAGACTCAAGCTGGCCATCAGAATTTTTCCATAACATAAAAGTCATGCTCTGTGAAAATTGCTAGTTTGCTGAGGACAGTGCTGCTGCTTCTTTCTTTCTTCATTGATCTCCATTCCTGGAAGATCTCACTCACTGTTTTGCTCCCGAGGCCTACTCCATCATTCCTTGTGGGTGTCACACTTTCACTAGAGCTGTGGTGCTCATAATGTTTGTCATCTAGCATTCACTGCTGGTAGCACACAGTGTGCAGCCACTATATCAGCTGAGTATAATTTTGTGAATTTTATATTAATAGTGGTATTAATATTAGTTTATTATTCTATTATTAAACATGTTTTTATTTCAACCCACAGGTCTTCTTTCCTTGTCCCAGTTCCCCTCCTCAGGTGAGGAGGGGTCATCAAGTGATAGAAGAACTGCCTAAAAGAAGACAGTGATCCAAGTAGAAAATTTCATATTTGGGTTTATGCAAAATGTAACTGTAACAATTACCTTTAGCTTTCTTTTACAGTGCCCAGAAAACTCACTTAGGTCAAGAAAGACAAGGTAGAAGTCCTTCCTCTATTTATGTGGGGTTTAAAATGTATATTATATAAAATCCATAAAGAAAATTCTTTTAATAATGGACTGTAGAATATTTTTCTCTTTATTTTTCTCCATACCATTTGTCGGTATAAAGTAGAATGGTTTTAACTAGAGAAAAAATAAATCCACATTCCTCTCTAAATATTATATCTATTAGGATTTTCTTTTGGAGATATGGTTTAAGTATCTTCAAACAAAGGAAGAATTGCAATATGAAGATCTGATATAATTGCTGAAACCTCTGTCTACTAGGCTACGAGAGCAGAGGGAGGTACTGCTTCCTCTTTCTGTCACCATCCTGAAAAGAAACTGTTTTAGGTGCATAATCTCAGGGTGATATTCAAGGCTTGAACCCAATAGAACTTTATATAGCTGATAGATATATAGCTTTATAGAGTCTTAGGCTAAACTGTATTTTTATCAGCACTCCATATTTTTTAAATTAGATAGCTTGTACTTCTTTATATTATATTTTGTATGTCTCATTCTAAGGTACTCAAATTTTGTAGAGAGCCCGAGTTTGCCATATGGAAATCAGCAGACAGAAAGATACTGGAACTTTGGCTCATTTTTCAAATACCAAATACACTTAAACTCTAATTCTCAGAAACTGGATGTAAAGAAGGCACAGTTTAAAGCACCTATCAACAATATGACTAATATAATCAGTCATAAAGGTTTCTTTATACATGCAATGAATATCATATGTTTCAGTCTCACAATTAATATATACTGCAAATTCTTTTTCATGAGCTTTCTTTTCCATTCATCACTGATTTAGCAATGTGCAAGAGTGTGGTGTCTCTGCATAATTACAGGTGTCTGTTTCATTTTTACTAGACAAGTTATAATTAATATGTAAATTCTTTTATTTTTCTGTGGGAGAGAGGCATATTGGCATTCCTAAGAGCAATGTGTGAGCTACGGGACAGTGACAGGATAAATATAAGGAGAGTTCATTTGTGTATATGCTGAGGGAAGTAAATTACAAACTTCTCTGTCCCTTACTACTTACAAATTGTGCACAGTTATGCATCAGAATGCAGCTTCAGAAATAACAGAAATTGAGGTGTAAAAGGAAACAGGAGATGGAAAGAAAGATGCACAGAGTTGCCCTGTAGATGGGCACAGTAGAAAAATTATACAGGAGAGAAGGGTGAAAAAAAAATCTGAGGAAAAATGTCAGATGGGGAACAAAGGAAACAACAGCAGTTTTTTTCTGAACTTCACTTACATAGTTGTACATCAGAAATAAAACCAGTGTAAGTATTTTGGGTGTAAAAGTGAGTAAGTTTGAGCAATTCTGTGGGAAATTTCTCATGTCTATGACTGTGAGAGACTATCAGCACCAACTTTGCCTTTTCTGAAAATCTTTCTATTCATTCACAGTTTCAATGAAGCTCCTGTTGAGAATTTATGGAACACTACAGACTAGAACCTAGAAAAATAATATGATAACAAATATTATCCTTAATTTTTTCCCTACTAGGAGAGCTCAGCTTAGCTTTTATCCAAGACCTAACCAGACATTGTCAATATAGCATGTAAATTATACTTCTATGTGATTTAACTACATTTTCCCAGGTGCTAAAACTAAGACTTCCTCCTCACTGTTGAAGCAATATAAGAGTTGACAGCTACTTGTCATTTTCCTCTATTCACGTTTCTGTACCTATGAGAGGTGAGGATTAATGATCTAGCCTAACATGGTCTTGCTGGACACCATTAAACTCAAGTGGCTTCAGGTCTACTCTTCCAATTCTCTTCTTCAACCCACGAGGAGGAGTGAGTGAGCAGTAGTATGGTGCTTAGTTGCCAGTTAAGGTTAAACAATGATAGTTTTGATAGATAGATACAATTTGTAATAACTTTACAAAGGCAAGTACAATGCAAATAATGCTTGATCACAGTTGTAATGCTTAAACTATTCTGATAGATTAGGACACTAGTAGAAGACATTAGTTATTAAAAAAGTATTAAAATTTGAGTTACTCAGAGTTTTGGGGCTTGGAGGTATGGGTGATATTATCAGGCATCATTATTTCACTCTTATTCTTGCTGTTTTAACTATTTAAACACAAAACTGCTAAATACTGTCTTAAGTATTCCAGCTGAATAAGTTTTTAAAAGTATATACATCATAGGGTCATGCAGCTGTTAGCTTTTGAGTCAAATCAATGATCACTGCACACTTCATTCTTCTATGATATCAGTGCCTTTCTCCTGAGATAAGTGAAGTTTCATGTGTCTATTCTGCAAGAAACTCCACTTAGCTGGACTCATGTGCCCACATAAAGCCAAAGGTCTGATGAAAGTCTTGGTTAAGGAAATTGCCCTGGAGCTAAAAGGAAGAAATTGAATTGCTCATATGAAAGAATTTGGTTATGAGAGCTTTTCCTTAAGCCACCTGGTCCTGTCAGGTTTAACTATAAGAGATATCAAGGTTTTAGGGGTTTTAATGTTATATGAACCCTGTATATGACTGAAACTTTCAAACCTTTTGCTCAGCCACAATCCTATTTCTACAGATATGAGCATTTTTCACAAGCAGAGACTGTCTTCTGCTTGTGAGGCTTCGCTACTGAGCATACAGCTCAGAACACATCTAGTGAAAAAACAGCTGCTTCACAGATTTACGGTAGAAATCATACAAAAAAAATACTACCTTATTGCAAAGATTGGGAAAAAATTATGAATACTTAAGCTTCACTATATAGCCAGAATCACTCTCAATTATCCTTTTAAGAGAAGATTCCTAGGACATAACTGGACTAAGAACTCATAGCACCATGGGTGCACCACTGGGAACACTTTCTGATGCACTGAGGAAGAGAGGGTGTTTTGAAACCTGTGGAAAAGTTCAAATCTTTCACTATATCTTCACTAGATCACATTGCTCCTGAGGAAATCAGGGGATCAGTACTTGGGCTGACCACTTTGATTAATAACAAAGTCATGAGGATTCTGGGGGTTCAGAAGTGTTCCTGAATACCTTGCTACACAACAATATGCCTTTCTGACTACATTGATTTCTAGAAACGCTTCTTTGGTGCATTGGGTATATACTGTCTACCTGGACTGTGCAGTCTTTGAGTACCTGAGATATGTCCTAGGGAGATGATAAATTGTAAAGGCTCCACTGCCCTGTATGCTAAATTGTCAAACTCTTGGGTAAGGAGCACTTAGTTATTTTCTGTTACCCCCCAAAAAGGAGAAAAGAATTGCTTAACCAGGAATATAAAACCCACTGTCATGTCTATGATTGCAATCATAGAGTAGATATGAGAACAGAGAATCAGACAGTCATATATGATACTTCCACCACATGTTTTCCTAGCCTTCAACTACGTGCAAAACAAGAATTCCTTGACCCAAAAACTGTTTTCATGTTTTCAGTAACCCTCAGTGGATTTCTTCTGTAGGAACTTGTTCAGTCTCTCAAAATACATGAAAATTTTAGCATCTTGTAACAGGGAATTTTATACTTTGACAGATCATTTTGTAAAGAATGTAGTAACTATTAACCCAGACCAAGCTGAAGTAAATAAGTAACTAAGATAAAGATATTTATACATGAAAAAAACTCTGTCATGTTTTGCTACACATCACAGTAGAAAAATGGAGGCATAGTTGAGGAAGTGAAGAAAAACCACAGTTAATCTACTAGACTAAGATTAAATAGGAAATTATTCCTTCATCCAACTGATTGATTGTAACCTTTCTCACAACAAACCTTTCATAAATATAGCTTTTATATACATTTTATATACTCAGAGAGTACATCATCCTGAGGGAGAAAGTCTCCTCTTCAGAGTCCTTCCAGGTGCTGCACATATTTAACTTTTTTTTCCAGAGCAAGTTCACTTCTTACTCTTCTTAGAGACAGTCCACTCATTGTCCTTAAATAAAATAGGTACTGGCTCACTTCCTCACGCTCTTAGAAACACAGTTGTCTCTTTGTTATGACTGGTTTCACCTCCTTATTTCCTGGACTTGACTTTGTAACATCAAGTTATAAAACTCTTCCCCTTTGTGTTATGACATAGTGTACATGTTCCATTATGACTCTAGTTCTGGCATTTATTTCTCATTCTCAAAGATAAAACCACACATTTTATTGCTGGCCCTCATCTGACATCAGACACAAGTATTTATAATGAACGTACCCTTCTTCAAGTTTTCTGTTCCAAAATTTAAAATGCATTTTGGGAGGATTTTAATTCCTAAATGTGTCTGTTTACACACTCTGTTACAATATAATACTGAAGGATTATAAATTCTTCCACTTGGATCACAGTTTTCCCAAGAAAGGGGTTATGGTACATATTAAGATCATAATAGTTTTTAGTTTCATGGTTAAGCCTCCAGCTGCTGTACAGCAACTTGAAGATTTTTAAACTGGTATATTATTAAGTAATTCATACTCATAGTGAGAACATCAGCAGTTACTTTAGCAGCTTGTGCATTCAAAAATAAATGTAAAACACCACATTCTAGAGCATAAAAGAACCCCTTCCTCATGTAGTTAGAAAAACATTGCTGTTATGCTGTTGTTCCATTCCACAAGAAGGGACATTTTCAAAAATGTATTACAATTGCAGGTAGTTTTTCCTTTTTTAAAATTCTATTTATTTCTTTTTAAATAACAGCATAGAGTAACAGAACTTATAGAATTCTTTACCAATGAATACTTTAATAGGTTAAGAGCTGAGCTTCTTTCCAAATCTGTCTCTTTATTTAGACTTTTCAATGTTCGATGCTGTAGTCTTTTTGAGAATCAAGAGCTGAATCTTTCATGAAATAACATGCAAAACTATTGTTGACAAGCTATTTTGAAAAAAAAATCTAGCTAGTGGAATTGATGAACACAGTCTTTGAAGTCTAATATGAATAAGTACAATTTTGGTGCTTACTTCAGTTAAAACATATTTATGGATAACATACTTCTGAATATGAAATTCTCTAATTTCTCATGTTCACAAAGATGTTTGTCTCCATGTCGGATTTATTTTTTTTTAATTTTTTTTACAAAATTGGGGAAAATGTTCCTTTTGCATAGATTTTTTTTTTCAATTCCTTACTTTCCTTCTCTTTTCACTATTATTAACCAGATTTGGAAGAAGGAAAAAAAAAAAGGAAAACACAAAATATGGAAATTGCATAAAGGCAGAGTATTTTTGTGAGAAACATTAAAAAAAACATATTAGTAGAAATTAATTAAATCTACTAGAGGATTCTTTAAATTTTTTTAAATCTTCCATACATTTTTCTCATTATTACACACCTCTATTAAGTGCCTTCATGGATAGAATTGAAACTAAGGATATACACAGTTCAAATCAGGATCTGAATGCATATTGATCTGTATGAGAATAATAGAACTGTTAGAATACAGTGTCGTGATTTGTTTTCAGATAGTGACCACATTGACATACAAGGTGTGCAGTCCTTGTATATATGTAATCTTGTGTAGCAAAATATATCCCCTTCTCCTCCAAAGCGATTCTGAGGAATATTATGCTTTCCTCTAATGCCTGATATGTATTACAGAAGCCAATGAAGATTAACTAGAAAAAAAATATAATAAGAGGTTTCCAGAACATGTATAATTACTTTTGAAAGGATATCATTTCATCTGTACTGAGAGACAAACCAGCAAAATGAGCAGGATTTCAAAAAGAAGATTCCCCCCTTTCATACCAGACATTGGCCATGTCCTTCAGAAGTTTTTATTGAAATAAAATAGTACTTGTTCTCATAAGCAATAATATCCTAAATTAGGATTAACCTTGAACAATCATTGTGATATATGATCATGAGATCACAGATTTCTGGAGCATTTTAACCTGTTCAGTATCTGAAAATCGCCAAACTGGGGAAATATAAATGAAAGTATTATGAAAATGAAAACCATTTTATCTATTTCAGGTAATATTAACAAATACTCAGCAAGACTCTTAGTAAAAATGGTTATTTTAATTGAGTATATAACTACAACTTTAATGATGCATGGATTCTGGTTATTGTGCAGGATCAGCCTTCCATTGTCCATGGTAATTTCAACATGTAGTATAAAATATATAAAAAGAAATTGAAATTACTGGCATCTAGAGCAACCTTATGCTTTTCAAACACAAAAGAAATATATAAACTACTAAACATGAAGAATACGAGTCTTCAAATAGTGCATGAGATTTTTTATTGAGGTATCAAAGAAAAAGATAAAGACCAGAAATTATTATATGGAAAAAAGAAATACTTTTTAATGCAAATAACACAAAAAAACAGATTACTATGTGGATTAGAAAATTAAAATCAAAATACCTGAATCACTTTTTTTTTTTTTACACGCATTTTATGCAACCATGACAAGAGATAGTAGAAAATGTCTTTCATGAAATGTTCTCAATTTTCTTAAGAGATATTATTGTAAAATTATTACACAAATTATTATACAATAATCCACAACTAATCAATTTTACTGACAAATCCTTTATTATTTTTTCATTGAATCTAATCTTGTTTAGTTGATTTTGATCTACACAGGATGTAGACTTCCTAGATAGCAAACTTAAGTGTAAGAGAGATGCCAAGAGAGAAACTTTATTCTTTACATACGGTCAGTGATTTGAAACACAATATGCCTGCTTTTACCTACCTTTTAAAAGTTTTCTTCCTTACATTTTTAAGAAGACAGGGACTCACTTTCTTCATTATATTATTTAGTATATAAATGTTCTAATATTTTCTATATATATGTGTTCTATAGATATGCTTGGATCATTCATTATAAATCACAAAAGAAAAATATGAATAAATTTTCAGTAATGTAGCAGAATACAGTAAAATAAATGCTAGAGAAACAAAACTATCTTTTGAGTAAATTAAGTTTTCTATTGTTTGTTTGTTTGTTTTTCCCAAAGGGAGATTTAAAACCCCATTTCTCTAAAATGTGAACTGGAGGAACATGTACATTTAAATGTGAGTTCCTCTGTGTGTGTATAATAAACCAAGATTTTCAGCTTACAATTAATTAATTTGTTTGCTAGCATGTTTGGTTCAGACTATCTCTTTAAATTCATATATACATGTTTAGGATATTTATTGTAAGCATTCATTTCTGAAAATAATGACAATCTTTGTGAATAAAGAAGGTAGGCAGTTTGGGAGCATTTCCACTTATATTAGACATTTTTGTCCACTATCTGTACAGGAAAAGTAGTCCTCACTAGCTGGTCATCTAATTAGCTGAATCTATGTCACTGAGTTTATAGGGAACAACTGACAGCACCAAGCTTGTTTTCTTCAGTGTGTTCAACTGCTAAGAAAAAACTGCAAAGATATGCAGGGCATGAGAAAGGAGGTGAGTCTAAGCATTTGCATGATATCTAAAGCATTTGTTTCAGAAGCAGAAATCTTGCAGTCTGAACTCCAGGCAGTCTGCATATGCAAACTCAAAGAATTATACCAAAGTCTATACAGACTTGAAATCTCCACCCTACAGGCAAAAAGGGGTCTTGCCCATCATGCCATGAAACATCCTTCAAGGAAACATTTTGTACCCTTCTCTGGGAGCTGAGCTATATCAGCCAAAAAAGCAAGCTGGTCAGCTAAAGGCTAAATCTGTCCAGAAGATAATAGGTGGAGCTCTGAGGTTCGGTTCTTTTATCTCAGAGTTAGTTTTATTGCTTCTGTCTTTAAATCTAGCAATAGCCTAACGTAAAATGCAGGTAAGGAAAGTAGAACTATGTTAATAACCTAAGATCTGCTTCTTTTGCTCCCGAGTCAGTTTTCCTGCCTTTACCTCTTCATTTCGTTCTGCAATTCTATACATCTGGTTATATAATCTCGAGACAAAAGTTGGCATTGGTTTTGTCCAAAGTATATCTTTATTTAGTCATACTCTCCTCAAATGTGAGTTTAACCTTTTCTATGCCTGTCTTCCAATCCCCAGAAACCAGTACTTATTTATGCAAAAGATTTATAAGTGTGCTTCCTTTTTTGGCAGACATTAGCCAGACAAAATGCAAAGAAGATAAAGGCACCTCACATTTCTTATTAATTTCCTTTACAGTCAACAGAAAACTCCTGGACATGGTGGTTATGACATTCCTCAGATGTGTGAAGGGAGCTGACCAGTCTTTCTCTCCTTGGCAAATTAAAAACTTTAAAGCAGCCTTTTCCTTCTGCTACTCATCACTCATTTCCAGAGAGAAGGCACTTGATCAGCTAGTGAAACATTTGGGGGAGAATCATGCATCTAAACTGTCAGTGAAAGTTAATCAGTTGAGAAGTAATGAAGGTCTCTCCATGGCTAAATAATTTTTTGTGTCATTACAACTGAAGGAGCAATGCTGGAAGGAAGAGGAAGATAGTCTACTTAAGGCAGCACCAAGGGAAAAAAAAACAGAAAAAAGGAAAAAAAATTCTCAAATTAGGTCCTAAATGAGCAGATCATTGTATTATTCTCTGTCAGCCTTCAGAGACAGCAGACTTATTTGGATCAATTCTTTGGTTGCCAGGCATCTAAAGTTTTAAAGTGAAATTTCAGTCTAATAGTATCCTAAAGGGAGGGACTGTAATACACTTTGAATTTCTGTCAAATTTGTGACTTTGGTTATATTTTAAATTCACTTTCTTCAAGTGAATACATGCATTTTCTGGTAAATACGTGGCTACATGTCAGGAAAAGATTCAGAAAACACAAAGAGACAGAAACTTGTGGGCCAAAACTGCAGACTGTTTTCCAGGTATGTTCATAGATGTTTGTTTTCTAGTACCTAAACTTCTTTGGATTTCCCTGTAGGAATAAGTGAGCAAACCTATTGCTTTCTGTGTATGCCTCACTTAAATTTATAATTAATGTTCAGTACTTAAGAGCTTACAATGGAACTTTAAAGTACTGATAAGTATCAGTAATTAGGTGAAAAACAGTTGGAATTACTTGGATATATAGTAATTTATGTCTGAAATAAAGTATTTTAAGCCTTTTTAAACTATAACATCTTGTACTTCTGAAGAAGAGCTCTTCTTTATCAGTAGCTATAGTTGGTATTAGAAACTGGATTCCTAAGGAAAAATATCTAGCATGAATTCCTGTAGCAGGTGCAGGTGCCCAGGTGTGTCTGGGTGGACATGGCCTGTTTCAACTGGCTCTAATGGGTGCACCACAGGACACAGCTGAGCTCTTCAGCCAAGGTGGTGTTGCCTTAGGAAAAATATATTTTTAAATGGGTAAAATGCTGAATGGCTGTTGCGAAAACAGGGAAATAAATCCGGTCTTGTGAGGCCAGCACCAAATATGCGACAGACGCAAGTCGGGAGACAAATAGTAATCATATATTTACAGCAATATTTACAGGTTCCTTTGGATTGCCAGTGATAAATTGAAAAGCAACAGGTACACTAAAGGTTGTATAACTAATATAAAAACCAAGAACACACTCAGGGAATCCTAGGCATGCACCTGAGGAGGGAAATATAAAATACATTCAGGGAATATGAACCTCAGCATCAGCTGAGGTAATTAATCTTACCCACAAGGTGACCCGAGTGGTGGGGGTGGAGAGGGAGCGAATTCGTCAATCCATCCAGTCATTGGTATGGTTCTGAGTTCATCTTGTCCCCAGTCTTGGGCCAAAATTGGGGTGATACTTAAACTTTTACATTACATCACCGGGGCATACGTGCGGGTGTGGATGACTACAGACAAACATTGTTTATGTTAATGTCATAAAGTCCATTAATCCATACCTGCATGGGTAGAGGTAATGGCTCTTTTTGTTTGGGTCGGAAAGGAATGGGGCACTGGGACCACGAGGCCGCCACCTCGTCTCACACTCCTCCAGGCATCCGGATAACACCAGATATTGATCTACTGATGATTACCGTCTCGCCCAGTATCTACCAGCTCACCCAATGTTTGGTTTCATGCTTCCAGACATGCAGCTACCTGGTGTACGTGACTTGGACTTTGTGATTAACTTTGTTCTCTCTACAATGGCAGTGAGGAAAAAAATGTGAGAAGCAGCCCTGTGAGCACCAAGGTAAGAGAAGAAAGAGAGGGAGGATGTGTTTCAAGTGCTGGAGCAGAGATTTTCCTGGAGCCTGTGGAGGACCCCATGCCAAAGTGTCTCTATCTTGACTCATGAGCTTTCTAATTCAATTTTATCCTCCTGTCCTGCTGAGAAGGAGTGAGTGAGCTGCTGAGTGGGAGTTTGGCTGTTGACAAAGGCTAACCCACCACAATTCTTCATGTTTTTCTAGAATAAATTTTTTTCATGGATATAAAAAACGGAATAAGTGTCATACTTTTTTTTTCTTTTACACTTTGCTATTAAGTTTATATTCATATAGGCATATTTTGGTATTTCCTTTTATGTTATTTATGTTCACTTTCAAGTTATGATCCTTCTCCAAACTTAATCCTAATATGTATATACATACAAATGCTTACAGTGTTAGATAAATGTAAATTGAATACATTTAAGCAGTTTTAGAACAGTTCTTGAAGGATTTGGTAACCCTATAGGAAACTGGCAGCATGGCACTAATTCTAAAACAAAACGGCTTTCCAAGCTCCTGTTTGTATAACTGTACATAAAGATATATTCATCTCAACTTAACAGACTAGAATTACTTTATTAATTTCAAGTTGGTGATAATTGCACAAATTACCCCTGAGCTGAAAGCTATACACTCACTAAACAAACAACAGTACAATTCATACTTTGCTGAACACCACCACTCTCAAAGTACATTTGTAATATCATAATACATTGAGAGTTCTCTCTTATATCCAACTCCTATTCTAAAACTGTAGGAAAAAATAATGTTTACCAGAGGGTGCAAAATAAGACTCTGCTTCCTGCTCAGTTGAAACTTGAAGGAATATAAAGAAGGCTGCCAGATTGATCAGGGAATGGAGAAGCTTTCATGCAAAAAAAAGAGGTTAAACAAGGTAGGCTGAAAGCTAATATGAAGTCTTCAAGGGGACTGCTGTATAAACACTTCAAAGGAAGAGAACAGACATTGGGAAAAATCTTTTTATTTTTCCTCTTTTTTTTCTTTGGTGCTACAGAAGACAATGTCACCATGAGATCAATCTGAGTATAGGCATCAGGAAACTCATACAACTCTAATCAACAGAACTGTGAGATTCTGGGGCAGCTTTCTGCTATAAATAAAATTTTAAAAATAATGTATACAAATAAGAATTAACATGCTATTGGGATGGTTATGAAAATATTTTTATGTACAAGATGTGTGTTCAAGATAGCAAAGCTTGGACTCAATAGTATAAGGTTTATTTATTTTCAACTATTTTTTGATTTATAAATGTTTTTGAAAATCAGGAATTCTTCAGGTACACTGGCATGTGTTCAGTCCTAGTGAATATTAAACCCAAGAGAAGAGGCCCGTAATCTGTCCTCAATTAATATTTTAAAACAGATTATTCCATCCTTAACAAAAGTTGCTCTCCATTTGATCTCAGATTAGAATGCAAATTATATTACACTTTTCTTTTTATTTTTCTTTAAATCACAATGCCTTAATTTAACTAAACTTCAAGAAAATAGATTTATTCTCCTGGAAGGAAGACGGATAATTAAATCTTCTGTGAAAATGATTAAGTCTTACTGAAAAAAATCTAGTGAGAAACGTTTAATTGTAATTGACAAGAAGAGTGCTGCATGGAGAGAATATAGATCAAAACATTTGGCATGCACAACTGAGATGGGCCAAAAGAAGAAAAATCTAGTACTTAGTACTTAGATAAAAAGCAGACATCCATACAGAATAAGTCACCTCTACCCTGCTTTGCATCTTCAAGCACAACTGTTGGAGGCTTCATGAATTAAAATGGATATGATTATATAGAGTTCTATGGCTTGGAATCACCACCTTAAGAATTCTGTAATTTAGAAAGACCACCTTAAGATGACACAGGGATAAAGAAAGAGAAAGTACGACAATGTGGCAAGAGAACGACCCGGAAGTAAACCAACCAGAAGCGGAAGTAAACCAACCTGACCCAAATGTGGGTGGTGACACGTAAGATAGTAACGAATCATGTATTAGCTTAGACAATATGGACACATATATGTAACCAATAGAAATGCTTATGTAGTGTGACTAAGGGATTTTGGACTACAAAAGCGCAGCTTCTGATAAAATAAAGGTCTTCAATTTATAACTCTTATAGAGTAGTCTCGGAGTCCTGTGGTTGTCTTGCACATAACAGCAAATATCACTAGGAATGACCTGCAAAATAACCACGTCCTTATAATTCTGGTTTTCAAATGTGTTGTGACTTCTATTACCACTTCCCTTGAAACAGATCTAAAATCAGGAGGAAAAAACTTAAAAGTACTATAATTGTGATTTCAGTTAGGACTCCTATTAAAATGCCCTTCTGTTTCTATGGTATAGTAACAATAAACTGAGTCACCTACACTCATTTTTATCCTCTTCTTTGCCTTTGCTGTTGGGCAGTGTCAGGCTACTACTGCTCCAGGAATTAGCTTACAAAGACTGCTTTATTGCTCTTCACTGAGCATCTTCCCAAAGGGACCTTTAATGTCACCTCGGTAATGCAACTAGCTGCCTCGAGTCCAGTGCCTGGAATCCAACATTTATTTTTACCTTTGGATTTAATTTTCTTATGATGTCAAAAAAACATTTGCAAAAGCTTATCTTAAATCCTAATTTTTGTAATATGGTTTTTGTAATTCTGATTGGCATAGATTAAAGTTTGGTGATGAGGATGAAGAAAAAAGAGGAAGTCTCTGAAAAAAAAAAGTAAAACAAGAGAAATGCTGATGTGTTGTAAAAAAGTCTCCATGTTTACTTTTAAATTCAATACGTATTTAGTTAAAGGAATAGAGTGCATACTGATTCTAAATAAAGCAACAAGTTATAACACCCAAGGCAAAGCATATCAGTTCCCTCATTACTGTGCATTGAGAGGGAAGCAGAGCTAAGTAGGGGAAGCATATAGAGATCCTTTTTAATTTAATTCTGAGTACAATCTGGATCAATTTTAAACCATTGAATTTAAACAACAGACATGGGAACCCAGCATTGGATTGAGACTGGATATTTATTCTGTAATACAAACAGACATGCATATTCTTAGATAAGATTTTGGATCAGTTGCAATTAGTCTCTTGATCATGCCAGAAGACAGATATTGGATTTGATTTTAATTTGGACACTGATATTTGCACAAATCTACATTTCAAAAGTATGACAAAGATGACAAAATACTTCTATTTATTATGCAAGCTATTAATTTGAGACTCACTAATGGAAGATGCTTCAAAGTGGAGAGAAGCTAGATCAATCTTGGCAGGACTGAGCCAAGAAAGGTAAAGGCTTTGTGACTGTACAGTGCTGTTGTTTTTAGGTTCCCCCTGCCTTTTGCATTGTTTGTTTGCTAGATTTGGATTCATCTGGTTTCAAATTACTTTTTTTATGGAGGTACACTGCATTGCATAAGACAATTGATGTCTATACACATATTATTCACTCCTAGTGGTCCATAAAAGTTAATGACCATAAAGAAATACTTCACTGCAACTCTGACTTCATGCTGACATTTCTGATATTCAGAATATATGAGGGAGCACTGCACTTTTGTTCCTGATTAGGGATCAAATTTTTTCTCACTTCTTCAGTTTGAGGGCACCTTAATATGGCCATAGCTTCAGTAAGACTGTGGCAGCTGCACGGTCAGTTTCCCGTTCCCAGTGTCCTTTGTTTCGAAGTGTCAAATCAGCAAATATTTTCACATCTTTTTCAGACCTGCTCCATTCTACTTTAAATTCAAGACTTTCCTTACCATAACCTTAACCTACTCTATTTCCAGGTATGCAATACAGAGAATCGTGCAATGTCCTGGTTTTCTCTGCATTTGCTACAGCTGAAATGAGAATTAAGGGGGCGAGGCAATGATATTCATTCTTCCACAGGTCCAAGACAAGGCAGAAATAAGTTAAGCATCTCTTTATATTCAGAAGAATACTCCCAGAGTAAGCTCTTACTTCTAGTATACCTGAGGGTAGAATTTATCTCACTTAAGTTTAAACACCTACTGTATGTGTGTGATCTTGTAATGTAGCCTCCTCTTGCAGTTAATGAAGAGGAAAAGACACTTCTAGGGTGCAGTTAATCTCATTCAAAAGTAGTTGACTAAAGCAGGACTGATAAACCATGCCTTAGAGTAATCTGTCTCTTAGTTTCTTTATTTATGTCTATAAAATTTTAAATTGCAATCTCAGATAAGGACTTCTACATCTAAATAATTCCAATGTATGGGCAGATGAAGCCAACTCTCATTCTTTTGACCATAATTTTCTTCACTGAAGCCAACAGGAAATTTGTCATAATTTGTCCAATGTATAAATATCGCACTGTTTATTTTCAGTGAGATATATTTCACATGCCTTTTCATAATGAAATGGTACTTAAATAGTAATGGAGTTTCGTTAAGTACAGAGTTATTGACCATTTTGCTGTTTGACAGAAACAAAACCATTATATTTACCCTTTTTTTCTGTTGTCCTTAATGCACACACTACAACAACATAGCCCTGCCCTATAAATCTATTTCAGAATTTTTCATTCCATTCGTGGTAACACCAGTCAAACAGTCTACAGGAATGTCTAATATTCTGTTTCAGTACAGACAAAAATGCCTGTCTTCTATATTTAGCCTGAAAGTGTGCTCTGGAGTTATAACACAATATATAAAAAAAAGAATAATTTACATGTCAAAGTATGCAAAGGTCTGAAGAGCCACTTCATTCCTTATACATGCAAGTTCCTCATAAAGCTAACATTTTTTTCTGAATTCCACTAGCTTTTTTATCAAAGATATGCAGGTGTTTTTATGTATTTAACAAAAGATCTATTTAACAGGCATAGTGGATGCAAACATTAGGAGGGATTGAAAACAAAATTACTGAAGATGTGCTTCAATGCATCCCTTTGCTTCAATACTTAACTGTGTATATGTTGGGTTTTACTTTTAATGTCTTAATAAACACTTAATAGATTTTTCATGTTACATGGAAACCTCATATATGCTTGTTGTACAATTATATTTGCATAATAATGCATGAATTCATTTTACATTAACCTCAGCAATAACCAAAATGTAATTACTCATTTCCATTAAGTCAAACCACCTTGTTTCTAAAGAAGTCTGATGTTATAGTCTTATCTTATATGATTCATTAATGAGCTATTAATAGTTCCAAGCATGTTCTTAGGAGGAGTTTCCCCAGGCTATGAAGCTCGGTAAGGCTGATATTAATGTAGTGTTTTTTATTTATTTGGCAAACAACCTAACTTTTCTGAGCAGCATTATTAAGTTACATATGAATGCAAAATTTCAAGACATCTAAACTCATCATTTTTCTCCCTGATTGCTTTCCAGAACATATAAAAAAAATTAGTAAATATGAGGAGCACTTAATCTCTAAGTATTCCATAAAGATCAATACCTGAAATATGACTATTTAGAGCCACCTCTTCCTCTCAGGCTCATATTAATCTGCTTATTACAGTGGAGTTCTTTCTAATTAATTAATTCTAATTAATTCTAAGAAGAATCAAAACCTGAACGTACACATTAAAAAGAATGCACTAGTAATGAACAATTTGCACTCTGATTAAATAACATTATTGTAAAATCATAGGATATATTCACTTATGTGAGGTGTACACATATAAAAATAATAGCTGATACAGATATGGAGTGAAAAAAGACTCAAGGATATGAAGATAATGCAAAAATGACAAACTATGATTTATTTAAAATACAATTCAGACAAGTTTAGAACAACTTTTATAAATGCAGGTAGCATGTATTAGGACTCAATTATGTGTTCTACAAAGTTTCTCTTTGACGACATTTTTGAAACACTAGATAGAAATGAGGACTTCATATATTTAGTGGCTAAAAGGAGAGTAATAAAAAATTAGTTCTAATTTTCTAATAACGGACCTCTTGCCTGCAATAAGTGTAACAGACTTTTATTTGAAATAGAGAATATCTACTGGACATGGAGATTATACCGTGTTTTCTCACAATCTGCTCTAATGACTAATTAGAAAGTTTAATAATCTATAACTATTACAGTTCATTTTCTTTTATTTAATTTTCTTCTGCTACAGCTGACAGCACTGGTTCTAGTGATGCTTTCTCTGCAACATTAAAAGCCATCATGTATCAGAGATATCAAATTCCTCAACTAACAGCCTTAGCTCATATTTTCATATACTTTAAAAATAACATATATAACATATATATCACATTTTTGTTTTTTCGATACTGACATTTTAAAAACTTGTCTAGAATACCTTGAAAGTTGAACAAGAAGATTAGATATCACGGTAGAAACAATAGTGAGAAAAATACTTGGAGGGAAAAACAGGCTTGGAAGACAAAGGGGTTTGATTTGAGTGATCACATATAAGTGCTTAAAGCTATTTAAGATGTTAGCCTTCCTCTGTTTCTCCAGATGTATATCAGTATTCTGTTGATTTTGTGTAGTATCTTCTAATCCCAAACTGAAATCCGATACATCTGAAATTGATTAGATACCTATGTGTGGGTTAACCAAAGTGTTGAATGCCTATATGGCTATAGATTGATAAGAAGATTCCAAATACCTTTGATACACATGTCAGTGTTTTTTATTTCATAAAGTAGAAATCTTAGAAATAAGATGATACTTCATATACAAATTTGACAGAATTCTAATATGAAGAAAAACATTGCTTAGTGTAGTTATTAATGCTGAATATCCTTTGAAATTTTGACATCAGTCACTGGGAAAACTACTGTGAATTACTGCACTTTGAAAGTGCGTCAACAAAACTTGTAACAAAAAATACATCTGAAACTCACCTTTATATCTTGTCATTTGGTCTCTGTGTTTATGATAATAGCTTTTAATTATGCTTAAAGATATTCCACATGAAGAGTCAAGCACTAGTAATAATAAGCATTACTTGCCATGCTTGTTATTAATTCTTTGTGATTTGAAGGGTGACATTATGCAGATTTGTCAGATTTAAAAAAATGTAGATTAATATTGCCTTCATGAAGAAAATAAATGTGTTTATTTGTTTGTTTTGAACATAATAATGGAATGATCTATTATATAGATAATTTCACAAAACTAAACTATCCTTCTCAGGAGAAAGGAGTAAGAATCCAATCTATAGTACAGGACAGTGGAAAAAACTTAGATTTTACCATTCCATAATATGAGTGTGCATAAAGGGTGGAAAATTGTAGGAATTAAGATCTAAATCACTCTGTTTTGAATAAAAGGCTTCATTCTAATCCATCATTGTCTTCTGTTTTATCAAGCATAGGTCTTGACAGTGATTTAATGAAAATGCTCTGAAAGTTGCTACTGTTCTTTATACATACTAAGAATAAAGAAGCTACTGTAATTTTATGACTGGCCTATATGAACTGTATTTGTATGTGTGCATATATTTATATATATGGGAGAGAAGGGGAAGGAAGAAGAAGCTTATGCTATTTCTGATGCTCTCTGTCTGTGTAAAATCAGAGTAAAAATCAAGAACATTATTTCTGTGAATGTTGGATCAGAGTTCTAGTTTATCTTCTATGATCGTAGAAAAAATCTGTATCATAATAGGGAAATAAACGTAGGAATTCTTAAAACTGAATATTGCTAATGTTGTTCAATGCTCCAATCCAGGTCAGAGTTCCACTGAGGTGAAAAGTTAATATTGATTAGAAACTAAAATAAAATGTTATTTTTCTGCTTTTTCAGTTTTCTGTAAAATTATAAATGTGACAAATATCTCCACTTCAGGTCAGAGGGTAAAAAACTTGTGTATTTTTCCTTTGATTCATGCTATACAGAAAGTGAGGAAGCTACTCAGTCATATTGAGCAATATATTGCTATTGAATTATGAACATATAGAATTGTGGAATTTTCCTTGTGGCTGCTATAAAGTTTTATTTTAAATGAGAACTTCTACTCTGAAAAAGAAACACAAAACCCTTGAACCGAGGAAAAAATATGGAGGTGTTAAAAAGAAAAACATTGTTTAAAGGGGATGAGAAGTACCAGCTGTAGGTCAAGTAAAACATCTGAAAGTTCATGAAATCTTATTAAGCAAAAAAGCTCATATGAAATAAGACTTTTTATAATTCACCTCCTAGCTTCCTAAGTAGTGAAAGGATTCACTAGGTGAAGCCCAGTGTTTTGAAAGCTGTTACTTTACATTTTCTCAAGGCTAATTAGTTTTTCCAAAAGTAAGTTTATTCTGTTTTCAAAGCAATTGTCTTGAAAGAATACTGAACACAACATCTAAGAACCCAAATGTCTCCTAACAAAATATTATGCTTCTCAAGTTCAGGGTTGAAATAGAGTGTAAATTGAGCATTCCCAAATTCAACCCTATAATAGTACTTTGCTACACTATATTGATATTGTTTCCAATTACAATATTAAGACTTAAAAATCATAGAATCATAGAATAGTTTAAGTTAGAAAGGATCATTAAGACCATCAAGTCCAGCCATAAACCTAAGACTGCAAAGTCCACAACTAAACCATGTCTCTAAGCACTACATCTACCCATCTTTTAAATACCTCCAAGGATGGTGATTTAATTTCTTCCCTGAGCAGCTTGTTCCAATTTTTTCAGTGATAAAATTTTCCTAACATCCAATCTAAATCTTCCCTGGAAAAACTTGAAGCCATTAACTTACTTCAACCTCCTTTCAGGTAGTTGTAGAGAGAGTGATAGTATCTCCCCTGATCCTACTGTCCTCCATGATAAACAACTCCAGTTCCCTTGACCAATTCTCATAGAATTTGTGTTCTAGACCCATCACCTTCATTGTCTTTCTTTAAATATGCTCCAATCTCAATGTCTTTGTTGTAGTGAGGGGCCTCAAACTGAACATAGTATTTGAGGTACAGTCTCACTGGAGCTGAGTACAGGAGGACAATCACTTCCTAGTCCTGCTGGCCACACTATTTCTGATACAAGCCAGGATGCTTTCGACCACCTGGGCACACTGCTGGCACATATTCAGTCAGCTGACAAGCGATACCCACAGGTCCTTTTCTGCCAGGTAGCTTGCTTTTTTTTTTTTTTAGCCTTGTTGAACCTCATACAATTGGCCTTGGCCCATTGATCCATCCTGTCCATATTCCCTCTGTGGATCCTTTCTATCCTAAAGAAGATCCACAGTCCTGCCCAACTTGGTGTCATCTGCAAGCTTACTGACGGTGCCCTCAATCCTCTCTTCCAGATTATTGATAAGTGTATTAAACAGAACCGGCCCCAGTTCTGAGCCCTGGGAAAAAACAGCTCTGACCAGCCTTCAACTGGATTTAGCTCCATTCTCCACAACTTTTTGGGCCTGAGCATCCAGCCATTTTTTTACCCAGCAAAGAGTACACCCATGTAAGCTATGAGCAGCCAATTTCTTTGAGAGGATGCTGAAGGAAATGATGTTAAAGACTATACTGAAGTCTAAGTAGACAACATCCACAGCCTTTCTCTCATCCATTAAGCAGGTCACTTTTCATAGGAAGAGATCAAGTTAGTCAAGCAGAACCTGTCTTCATAAATTCATGCTGACTGGTTCTGGTCACTGGTTATCCTGCATATGATGTGCGGTAGCACTTAAAATGATCTACTTAATAACCTTTCCCAGCACTAAGGTCAGACTGACAGGCAAGCTGTTCCCTGTATCCTCCTTCTGGTCCTTCTTGTAGATGAGCATCCCATTTGCTAACCTCCAGTCCACTGGGAACTCCCTGGTTGGCCAGGACTGCTGATAAATAACTGAAACTGACTTGTTAAGAACTTCTGTCAGTAACCTCAGTGGTAACCTTGGGTGGATCCCACTTGGCCTCATACACTTGTTTGTGTCTAAGAGGTATAGCAGGTCACTAAATATTTCCACTTGGATTATGGGGGCTTCATTCTCCTCTCCATCCTCATCTTCCAGCTCAGGGGACTGGGTACTACAAGAACAACCGGTCTTACTATTAAAGACTGAGCAAGGAAATCATTAAGTACCTCAGCCTTTTCCTCAGAAGTTGTCACTACGTTTCGCTCCACATCCAATAAAGAATGGAGATTCTCAGCCCTCCTTTTGTTGCTAATGTATTCATAGAAACATTTTTAATAGTCTTTTAAGGCAGCAGCCAGATGAAGTTGACTCTGTCAACCAGTCTCTTAAACAGGCCAAAGTCTGCTTTCCAGAAGTCCAATATAGCGGTTCTGCTAACCACCCTCCTTACTTCACTGAGAATCAAAAGGTCTATAATGTCATGATTGCTCTGCCAAAGACAACCTCCAGCCACCACGTCATCCATAATTCCTTCTCTGTTCACAGACAACAGGTCCAGAGATGTGCGGTCCATAGTTGGCCCCCTCAGTAGCTGTATCAGGAAATTATTTTCCACACAATCCAGGAACCACCTAGACTATTTCCTCTCTGCTGTGTTGTATTTCTAACAGACAACTGTTGGGTTGAAGTCCCTCATGAGAACAAATGCTAGTGATTGTGAAACTTCTCTCAGCTGCTTAAAGAATATTTTCTCTTCCAGTTCATCCTGGTTGGGTGGTCTATAACAGATTCCCACCATGATATCTGACTTATTGGCCTTCCTCCTGAATCTTACCCATAAAGACTCAACCCTATCATCATCATCATTGTGCTCTAGACACTTAAAACAATCTCTAACATAAAGGGCTACCCCACCATCTCTCCTTCCTTGCCTATCCCTTCTCTACTGTCACATGGATCGTCATTCCCCATCTTCACTGAGACAGCAGACTGAAGGACCTTACTAGCACACCATCCTTAAACATTTATATGTTGTCCCCAGACTTATATCTAATAAATCTAGTTTAAAGCTCTTTCAATAAGCCTTTCTAAGTCCCGTGGAAAGATTCTTTTTCCCATCTGAGGGAATCTTGTCAGCAGGCTTAGTGTCGTGTAAACCGACTTACAAAAAAAACCAACCCAGAACCCTGCTGGTGACACCAGGCTAAAAGATAGGTATTGTTCTACTGTCTCTAGATCACATCTAGGTATCCTAAAGAAGCTTCAAACAGATATAGCAAAAAGGACTTTTGCAGTTCTTCAACAGCCTCAAACAAGGAATTTCTTAAACAGACATGAGTGGAAAAAAAAAAAGGACTAGAATACAATATTTCAGCAGTACTTCAGCATGGATATGTGCACACTTGTAGATGAAAGAGTTTTCTGCAATATAATTGGGACATAATTTTGTATACACTTAATTTAAATTCCACAAAGTCATGAGTCTATAATAGGGCAAATGGTTGAAGTTTCATTTGTTGGTTGTCCTTTTCAAACATCAAATGGTTTCTACAGTGGAAAAAAGATGCATGATCTAACACAAGAACTGTTTAAAAAAAATTAATTTCCCCCAAATAAAACAGAAATAATCCCTAAGAACTACTATGCACTGTTGATGCTCCAGACCTGAAGGGATTATTAACTACTACTAATCACAGAACCACACAATATT
>NW_010205115.1:52588-80692 GCF_000695765.1 Mesitornis unicolor | reverse complement strand
TATCTGATCCTTTTTTGTAATTTAATTTGGGCACATCTTAATGTGTCTTTTGTCTGTGCACTTATTTACTCAGTAGTGTTTATAAATCACTGTTTATAAGCTTTTTTTCTTAAGATAGTGCAGCATTTGGTTTTTTTCAGCAGTGATCTTAGTTTTTAGAAGAAAATACAAAATAAGCAAGTCATCTTGCTTTGGGATTTTTTCTTTTGCCTAAGTTTTGGGTATTTCTGATGTTTAATTTATTTATCTTTGAGGCTCTGCATTGGTGACTTATTTCACATGGCATATTGCATTCCAACTGCTCTCTGAGGCCTTACTGGTGTGCTCCATGGGTGAAAATGTACACAGTCTCTGATCATAGACACTTGTTTCATTTGATCTGTTCTGTTGTGTTATAACTTTCTTGACTAATGGTTTCCTGGTGGCTGTCAAGGTGCTTTCGGGATTTTTGCTGATGGTAGCTTTTGAGCTCAGTGGTGGATATTCTAGCATGAAACTGAGTACTTCTTCAGTACTTAGCAAGCATGTTTTATGTGTATTCAGTCATCTACCCTATTCTTTAGGTCCAGCATTATTTTTCAAACTTGAGTTTAAATGTCTATAACTGCTGTAATGTTTTTGCACTACTTCTGCTATACTTCATTCTTCTATTGCTTGTTTTCCCCATCTTCTTGGGAAAATTTGCATCTGTTCAATACAAATTAAAGAACATTTGGTATGATGTAAAGGGATTTGATAAGAAAAGTAGAGAGACTACAGTTAATAACCTATGGATGAGTTTCCATTTTCTAGCACCTTTATGGCTCACACTAACAGTAGAGTAATAGTGGTAGATGTAGAGCATTGTCAGTGTTGAATCCTCCATTGTCCTAACAGCTGTGGGCTCGCAACACGAAACACTTCTGGAAATCACCACACAAGATCATTTGAACCCTGCCTATGCAGATGAAGAGGAGCAGTATCCTAGCTCTGCTAGCAGGGCTAAAGCAATTAAGCACTTCAGATAATATTCAGATTTGTGACACAATTCAGTGAACTATAACACTGTTATGGTGCAGTTGGTTGTAATTTCCATACCATTAGCCTCAGTTCAGTATAACACCTTCATATTATTTGTATGCCAGAGGTGGCATCTATAACATTTATTTGTCATTCCAAGTCTATCTTTTGCATCTAATGTTCATCACTTGTCACTTTTTCACACATCCCTTGGATTTAAAACTTGCACTGCCAGCAGTGTAATAAAACTGAGCAGATTGTAACATTTGGTCACCCACTTTGGTAACAAAAAAGAATCCCTTTTTTCCACTTCAAAATTTCTATTGTAAAATCTGAAGACAAAGGACAAAAAAAGGGAGCGACTCATTCAAATGCATGAAACTGTGCTACAAAGGATAATAGACTAACTTTGGATGAATGTGAACATTCAGCTGCCAGTGTTCATGCCAGTAGGTGGCTGTGATACTGTAAGTGTGCACATGTTCTTCAAGTCTAGAAACCTCTGTAGGCGAAGGCTTACAGAGTGTATTATTTGCTCTGTATCTCAATAGTTTGCAGTTAACTGTTTTTTTTTTAAAGAATAGCTGGATGTGAGCTTCATTTTTAAGATGTTTTGTTTATAATGCACAGCTACATCCTGTTAAGGAGAGGTTCAAAACTGAATAGCTGGAGACACAGCTTTATACAGCTGGATTGAGGGCGAGCCTTGTAATTACATAAAATTAGATTGTAGTGAAAAGAAATAGATTTCATTGGGACTTCCTGAAAGCCTTCTTATCCCTCCGTAAAAACAAGCATTTTCTACAGTCTGTGGTAGTTCTTTAGATTTATACAATATGCCTCCAATCGCTATGTTCCTGTGTTTCTGCGTGAGTGCCCTCTTTATGAACATTTCATTGCTGGAACATGAATATTCCTTTGGTTTGCTCTTTTTGGGAAATAGCCTAGGTTTCTCTAGCCAGTGACTTATGGCATATGTAACAGGTCCAGCTCATTCTTTGCATGTTCTGATAAAGAACCTGTGCTTTAACTCTAATATATCGCTCATGGAAATGCTTGACACCTAAGGCAAATACATTTCAAACTGAGTTCTAATGCTCATCTTAGTGTTACAGGTATTCTTTTTTTCTGGTGTATCTTTTCTAAGCCTTTTAATGTTCATCAGAAAATTTCTTATGGTGACGGTGCTTCAGGTAATTTCTGACTGCGTTTTCTGCTCTGTAAACATCAGCAAATTAAAGAATGAGCAATGAATTTATTGTATCAGTAAGAGGCTTAATTATTAGTGAGTTCCAAACAAGCATGTTTTCCAACTTTAAATATATCAACCTACTTATTTCATTCATCAAGTCCCAGAAAAAATTACAATTTCCTTGGAGTCAGCCTTGTAACTGGGTAATTGAGATATTAACTCAAAAGAGAAAGTTCATCATCATTTTCATTTTCAAAAACCCAGACTCAATGGCTAAGTTAGTATCAATAAATGTGAACTAGAGATGCAAGCTGCTTCTCCTATAGCTTTTCTTTTTCCAATAGCCATTGGTCATTGGAATACTTTCTAGCATACTTAAATCTTCTTCTGATGCTGGTGAGGCTTTTGTATGATAGGGTTTCCAAAGGACCTTTGTTCTCTGTCATCTTTCATATCAAGTGCAACACTGAAAAGAAAAAGCCAAAACACAAAAGCCAAGCACCCTTGTTGTGTAGACCATGAAGATGAGAATAATATGATTGGTGTTGTGTATTTTGATCATTATTGATTCAATCATCATCTTATCAGCACTAGTTACAAGTGAAAATGAAAAAGATCAAGGACCAACCCAACATCCACTATTACACAGTATTCATGCTGGATGGATCAGTCAAGATCAAAATCCTGCAAATACCACTGGGAGTATTGATCAACATGGAGTTACTGTTGCAGGTGAAAATGATCTTGAAAAAGAATCTTCTCATACAGGTAATATTACAGGTTACATTTTAGTAAATTATCAGGGTTTATTAAAGGTTTAGTTTTAGGATTTTTTTACTAACAATTTTGCATTCTGATGCCATAACAGAGGTTCTGTGAGTAAACCTGAGTAATTCTGATGTTATATTACTTTTAAAAAATTACTCTATTTTTCACACCTGTTACTGGAGGTTTTCTATCTCTCCTGTTTGGATTGCATGTCAAGACCTATAGTAAACTTTAGAACTGTCTCCTATGTTTTGTGTTCTGTGTCATGCAGTTAACAAGGTTTAAACAGGCTGTCTACTGGGGCCATTATATCTGTAGAAAACAGTGAATGTTAAATGGAAAAATAGTAATGTCTGTGTCATTTTTCACATCACATCTTTCACTCCCCTGTTGCAAATCTTTATTCAACTTGTTTGGGTTTTTAAATTTTTTGTTAATATGGCAATTGCATCTAAAGTTTTTTATCTAAAATACCCGCTCACTCTACTTTTGATTTATGACAAGATGATACTGGTGATGAAGGGAAGAAAACAAAGCATAGTATGGAATAAAAGAGAGGCTTCTCTTCCATCAGTTGAAGCAACTGAAACATAAAAAATCAAACAATACTATAAAGCTAGTAACTGAAAATTAACATATCTTAGTGTCTGTTCCTGTGAGTGCACTATATTTACTAGTTAATGACTGATGCACAGCACTAACCAATGCCAACAGAGAATTTAACAACCATCATCTGCTCTTGCAGATTATCAAATACAGGCCACTGAACACAAGCATATCATAAACATTATTTGAGATGCTATATAATGTGAATTTATTCCTTCAACTAAATGTAATCTTATTAGCAGAAGTTTTGTGTAACTCACTGCTTCAGCAGTCCCTAAGCCTACATTCCTCTAAGATATCAACCCCAGGTGTTTTATTTACATCCTTTAAAAATCTAGTGATGCAGTACAACATATTGCTGATATATATTAATACTATACTACTATAGCACTATAATTTGGCCTAGTTGCAATTAAAATTTTAACATGCTGTGATAGTTTTTTTGTGGTTTCTTTTATTGTACAAAGTAACAATAAAAAATTTTCTAGGTAAAATCCTTCAGTAATACCAACATTTGAAGCTGATTCTGGGAGGAAACTTGGTCTTACAACTACTATGAACAGAACAACGAATTACAATGTTTTTCTGTATCTTGTCACCACTCACAGAGTCTTGAGCAACAAAGGAGAATCAACGCCTGTAGAAAGGGTTCTTTACTGTCAGTACTGATATCTGTAATGTAAAACACACTGTAGCAGCACTTGACAGTGTCCCTGAAGCTGAGGATCTGTGGTCAGCCTGAGATGCAGGTCAGGGAATTCTCCTGACTGCTGTCTCTATGTCCTTTCTCTGTGTCCACTGTCCTTGGGAATCTTTTGGATTAAGTGAGAAAGTGGGTGAGAATAGCAAAAGAAAATATCTGATCAATACATTGAGAGAGCAATGATGATGTACGGGAGGACAGAAGGTCCCCCTTCCCTTCCCCTTTTGTGAAAAGGGTAGCAGTGGTTTAAAGTGAATGGGAGACTTGATCATGGTGGAAATGGGAGGGGTACAGCAGCACACACATGGAATTCACAGCTCATTAAATCATCCTGGTAACAGCTGTTGCCTCTCCTGATGGTGCCCACCATGAAGATGCAACTCAGCCACCTCTGCCTTCAAATAATGAACCAGGACAGGGCACTGAAGTCATCAGACATCCCACAGACGCCCCTGGGAATGGGGTCTTCCACAGGACCACAGCTAGTACGAACAAAGCTGGAGATGACTCTCCTCTGATGGGTACCAGTAAGAACAATAGATCACACTCATTTCTCATGCTTGGTGTGAAATGAGGCATTATCTCTTCTGACACTGACTCCTTTTCTATCTTCCTCATCATGGGGGTCTACATTCTCAGTGTGGGCTTGCAGTGCAAAACTCTGTGGTGGGATCTGTGCTGTTGATAGAATTACCTTCTGGACAAAGCATAAAGGACTCCTTGCTGGAACACTTGGCCATTTCTGTCCTTTCCTGAAGCATGTTTCTGGGTGACCTCCTGACTGTTCTGGGAGACATGCACTTTGGTGATTCGGAATTCCTTGCCCCATCTTTCTTTCTTTGGCATCAGTGGGCTCAGGCTTGATACGCTTTGGCACCATGATTGGTGCGATGGAGGTGCTCTGGTTGGTTAATCAGATGTCTTGCTCCTGTGACTCAGCAGCAGCGCCATCACCAGGAAATGCTGTCCCAGTGGTGAGGGCAGGGCAATCATAGAAGAAATATGTTCCATAAATTCTGCCTTCAATTCCTTACTCCTCCTCATTGGTGGATTGCCAGGCAAGGCTGCCAAAGATCTGGTCACAGTATGACCGCGCACTTCTGGGTTACAGGGTCAGGTTGTTGCTGCTGTGGTCTCTTTCTTCTGAAAGTTTTCCCTTTCCATCTGTCACTGGGGTCTGTATATGCAGCCAACATCTTCCTCCAACACAGTGAGCATGTATGTGGTGTTTAAGGGTCTCTCAGAAGCCAGTGACAGTGTGGAAGAAGAAGGGAAGGCCTTCATGTCTTCTCTCCTGTGCTTTGGAAGAGGAAGATTGGTGTGCTTTCTGGCTTGCTGTGGTACAGGAAAGAGGGAAATAATGTGGGTGGTGGCTTTGTAAGCACTTACTTTTAAAGCTGATCATGCCATCGTCATGGCAGTCACAGAGTCCATGGATGATGTTAACCAAGAGAAAGCAACCAAGGAGCCACTGGCGCCTGGCACTCCACCTGGAAGTGAAAGTGAACAAGCAAACACCACAGATGTTTCTCATGTCAATTGGACACCTGGAATTTTTCCATACAATGAAGATCTTAGCCAATTGCAGACCCCTCTTCCTACTAGTAAGAAATACAAATTACAAGCATTTTCATTTTTCCGTCAGTCAGTTATTATTTTAGGCAATGGCAATCATCCAAAAACATGTGTACTAACCATAGTTGCAAAGTATTGTCATTTTATTATTTCCTTTTTGAGTTTCCTTCTTGTTTAAAACCTGCTCATAAGATGTCATTAAAGGGAATCTCTTCCTATGCAAAGCAGATGACATTTGCTAAAAGGCTGAAAATAGTGTTTTCCAAATAACCTTTTCTTATATTGTTCTCTCTCTGTGATAACACAACTATTAAAGTGAACAAGTATAAACTTTCTCCTCATGCCCATACATACATGATAGCATTTTGGATTTCTTTTTGCTGGGCACAAATTATAGCTATGAAACACTTAACTATCTGTCACCATCCATACTCCCTCTACATTAGTTAAATATATATCAAAAGAAAGATAATTATCTGTGAAACCTTTTTTCTATGTGTATTTGCTGTTGATATCCTGACAGTGGTTAATTATAGCTATGTTACTGAGCTGTAACTGATATTTAATTTGTGAACAACTGCCTCTTTTTTTTGAAGGGCTTTTCTTCTAATAGAGTTAGTGCAGTTAACAGTAACTGTGTTTGGTTATTACACCACATACAGCCTTTGTTTTTTCATGTGAGTGTGATCACATGCTGATAGTACGGGAAATGAAGGGACTTTTCCTTATTTTCCTTATTCCCAAATGCAGTTTCCATGCAAATAATCATCCTAACAGTAAGGTTTTTTTTTTCCAAATGCTATTTCTAATACACACTAATCCAAATATTATTTTCATGCACTTTCTTGGAAGTTAGTGAAACCATCCCAGGGTAGTTTTTGGCAAATGCTCTGTGGACATTCTCTGGACATAAACAAGATTATGTACATATTTGTATAGCATTGTATATCCAACCCTTTAAGATACATTGTCAGGTAGAATATGGCCTACTTTTTTTTTTCCAGAATCTTTCAGAATTTTATATAAACCCAGTAAAATTAGCATTATCAAAAATGCCTGAGGTACACTGTTTTGACAGAGGCACAGCAATATAAATGTGAAATATGAATATGATAGAATTTTATTGGAAAGAGAAATATATTTTTCATAATGGTTTCCTATGACAACAAACTTATTTCTTGACTTTCGCTGCCCTATTAACTTAATTAATCCAAGCTACCTCCTTAATTTTATGTGCAGACATTACACACTATGAAAAAATATTTGCTACTTTTCTGTTTTGAGCACATAAAACCTGTAAGAACTGGTTTGAATATAATTTTCAAGGTGAATGTCTGTGTTGAATCTTTGCATTGTCAGTGCCCTGGCAAAAGCTCATGAGGCCGTATTCCCAAAACAAGATAATTACTAGGACACTTCTATAATCATAAAAAAGTTTATTTCTTGAGGGGTTAATTTATTTGTAAACATTGCTCCATGTAGGAGTAACAGTATGGAAAAGATTCATGTATGTATTGGCAGACTATAGTTAAAAGCTTTCTCTGAACAAATGAATAGTTTGCTGTGATGTACTACTTTCTTTCACTTGCTTTTTCACTACAGCAATGTTTAAGCTGTGGTCTGACATCACATTAATGATTTTTCTGTTGTCCAAGTGTCCATGGATTAACAAATCTGTCCAGTGAAGGAATCCAAGAAATGATTGTCAAACAGAAAAAAACATCTAGTATGTCATCAAATTAAATGTAGAGAGCTTTTGAGGATCCCGCCCTGCCACTTGCAAGCTCCTTCCCAGAGCCAAAACAGCAGGGGATGTGACTGAATCCTGCTTCTTATTCTCTGTGCTCAGGGGAGGGGAGGGATGAATGCAGCAGTTCCCTAAGCAAACAAATTTTAATAAATGTTTGCATGCCTTTCTAAGGGGCTTTGTGGTGGAAAAGCTCTGGCATTTCTCAAGGATGATAAAAAAACACCTTAAAAAAATCTGCTGCGATGTGGGGTAGACAAGTGAGTGTGTTCCTCCTGATTAGCTTTCTTGGAGGATGGCTCAGGACCTTCAGTTGCTGGATAACTGCTCTGTCCTTTGTGGTGCACAAAACGACTCACCAGTCAATGTTTCTTGCTAATAAAAATAATGAAAACATCTGGAAGATTCATGATCTTCTTCCTGGCTAAGCTTAACAGAGGGAAAAAATGTGCTTCTCAGTTTTGTATTTGCCAGCTGCTATTAGGAAATGAGATCAGAAATGCTGGCTAGAAATGAGTTGCAATGCGTGTTAAAGAAAAAAAATAACTGTATAGCTGATTAAAGTGATTAATTTGCTCTATTCAAGTCTGGAAGACTTCAGAGAGGTGGAGATCTGTGATATCTTTTTTTGTAGTGATAATGAAATAGTAGTCTCACATGAAATCTCTATATTTATAGTCTGCTGATGATTTTATACTTTGGATTGCCATACAGGAAGAGTGTGGGCCAGAGTTGTAAATGCATAAAAGTTCAAGCAGTATGGCCAGCACAGGAAATACTTGACACTGGAAGTATGCATGTTGATTTCAGATCTAATACTGCCTTTGAATAAACCACAACTTATTAAAAAGGACGAGGGGATCCACCTCTAAGTTTACAGAGAACATTTTTCTATTAGGAAAAATACTTTGAAATTTTAAAGTCCTATTCTATACATAGCTATCATATTTAAAATCATTCAGAGAACTATCCTTCTATTTTATGAAAGCATTAGAGTTTTAGAAATTCAATTTTATCCTGTGTAGGAATAAAATTTAAAAGTTTCAAAATTAATCCATATTGGTCACTTTAGGTTTAAATAAAAAAGTAAAGTTGTTGGGTTTTGTTCTCTCTGTTCTTTTCTCACCCTCTTTTCCCCATGGAACAGACAAGATGTTTGACGTGTACAACCAAAAACTCTCCAAAATGTTGCCAACATTCACATGTCTTTACATTTTCTCCTGAAAATTTCTAAGCAAATACAATTGCATTTTTGTTCACAACAGTATAGCATAATCAAAACTGGAACGTACGAGAGACAAAGGGAAAGCTATGAGTTTTGTTTCTCAAAATAGTAAAACTAGCTATAGTTCAGATGAGTGTGATGATTATATTCTATGTAACAGTTTTCAGTAGAAATACTTTTTAATGACGTCAGCAGAAACATTCTAGAATAGGATTTTTGAATTGTGAAAATCATAGTCTGTGTACCTCGCTGATAAATATTCACTAAGCATATTGGGTCTAATAGATAGTTTTGTTCTTTAGGACCTACCTCCAGTATATATGGTAAACAAGGACCACACAAAGGACATTATGAATCCACTACTTTCCCTGGAGAGACCACAATGACAACAATAGTTTCACAACGAAGGTCGGCCCAGGTACCGGGTAGGTTTTTGAAGTAATATGTTTTAACAATTTAAGCACAAAATTGTAATAATATGAACTGAAGTAAGAGATGAAAATCTAGGTCAAGCACAGTTTTTCACACTATGTTCTGAATCACATAATAATCAGCATTTTCACTAGTAGTCTGGAAAATGGAGCATATTGTAACTCATATAATTTTCTAGCAATATCAAGATGAGACAAATCATGCATTTGGAAAATGGGATTAGGATCCAAATAACCTTTAGAAATTGATGTGAAATCAGGCAAAATTCAGTAAAGGGATATGCAAAATGTCACATCCATGAAAATGTTTGGTGAAAATAATAGCTGAGATGGGTTTTGCAGAATAGGGCTTGCAGATTAAAATGGAATAGAAACAAGCCAACACCATGATACAATTGCAAAAGAATGCAAATATATACTGGAACGTATTAACAGTAAAGTCATTTTTAAAACAGAGGAAGTAATAATCCCACTCAGGCCTAGCAAGTCCAGAGCTGAAGCTCTGTGTTCATTTCAAGGCATTGCATTAATGACATACCTAAAAAACCAAAGTAGAGCACAAAGAAAATTTTGGAAAGGTAGCCTTTGAAGCACCTGTTGAAGACTTCATTGTTTTCAGAGACAACTGAAGGGAGTTATAAGAAAAGTATGCTACAAAAAGAATGCTTATTAGTTTTTCACCATGGAGTAATAACCATTAAATAATTAGAAGTAACTTGCTAAACAAGGGAGCCTTGTTTCAAACAAACAAAATTAAGGAGTTAGCTCTTAGGACAGTATCTCTGTCTCTAATGTTAGTACGGCATAAAGAATAGGCTATTGGGAAGGTTGAGAAATCTTTACCAAAAGTGTTAAGATCAAATGGAACATTCCTCAGCCATCTTCTTAGTGACCCTGTTTCACTGGAGTGAAATGTAGCTGATATGAACTCTTAGGATCCCTTCCAGTTTTGTAGTTCCCTCTTTTTTTTAGAGCTTTCATCCAAAATACTCCTTAAAAGTAAAATTTTACATGAAAAAATGAACATTTCACTCTACATGAAAGTCATCCTGCTTTTGTTCCTGAGATTGTGGATGTGTAGTTGCTAAGCCTTTTCCTTTGCTCTTGAAGTAAATCAGTGATACAGCTCCCTTTCACCTATGCCTACCAAAGTACAGCGCTCATAGGTGCTAACAGTGATGGGGTATTTCATCTGAGTTGGCCTGTGTATAGCTGAATGATGAAAATGCATTCGATTTGCACAGAAGCACTTTGTGAAACAAACAAACATTCATGCAAGCTAGGAAAAAAAGTCTGACAGTTTAAAGAATGTAAAAGCTTGTGTTCTTGCAGTTCTTCAAAATGGCAAAACTACATGAGATACACTAACCCGCCCTCCTCCCCTCCCTCGTGTCTCCCCACAGAATGGCTGATCATAGTTTGTGCTCTTGTGGCACTTGTGTTGATTCTTGCAGTGTGCATTGCCGTTAACAGTCGGAGAAGGTAAGGGAGCCCTTTTATTATTCAAAACACACTGTGCTACTATTTTCTTCATCAAGAGGCTTCAGAGCTTTCTGAAAGAGCAGAGTAGCATAACAAAGGAAAGAGCTTCCTCTGCGAAGCTCTGTGACTTGGGGTGTGAGAGCCCAGGTGCTCACAGGTCACACATCAACCTTCACACTCATGAGGAACCACGTGAAGCCAGCAGCTGTATAAACTGTTTGGTCTTTACTTGTACACGGAAATTAACTGTATACAGGTCATATAGAATTAATTATTCTTTACTTATTATTTATTAATAGGAAAATTCTGTCCACTGAGAGTTAAAATATGTGAGATTCACATAGGCAGTAGCAAGCACAGGATGAGCTGAATGTAATCCTGCACAGTGTTGAAGAGCTGTATTAGACAATCGCTGTCATAGGATTAATTTGTTCCTTCCAAACAAAAGACAGTATCACAGCTGGCAGTCACAGGGATATATCGTAGTGTAGGCTATGATGTTCTTAACTCTTTCTACTATCTGGGCGCTGTTCTGAGGTTACCTCTCAATTGTCTTAAACAGCTTTTTGCTACTTGAATGTAAAGTTGAACTCTTTAACAGAGTAACTATTTTCTGCTTGAATGTTAAATTTGAACTTTTTTATCACAGTAACCATATAATACGTGGAGATTTATTTCTAGTCACCTGGTTGCAGGAAAGCACATGTTAATACTTCTGTGAAATAGTGTCAAGGTCCTCCAAAGGACAGCGTGAGGGAACAACCCAGGCAGCCCCTGCCCACGATGAAGGCTTCTATGAGATAAAACAATGCAAACTAAATGCCAAATTGTCAAGTAGAGTAAACCGATACCATTTTTCTGAAGTCAGCAGTGAGATGCCACTTGCTATGTTTGCCCTATGGCTGTATCCACAATATCAGCGCTTCTCTGACAGTATTATTAGGCATCCTGGCAAATGGCATCCTGGGGTGTATCAGGAGGGGGGTGGTTGTAGGTCAGAGAGGTTCTCCTCCCCCTCTACTCTGCCCTGGTGAGACTGCATCTGGAATATTGTGTCCAGTTCTGGGCCCCTCAGTTCAAGAAGGACAGGGAACTGCTGGAGAGAGTCCAGCGTAGGGCTACAAAGATGATCAAGGGAGTGGAGCATTTCCCTTATGCAGAAAGGCTGAGGGAGCTGGGTCTCTTTAGTTTGCAGAAGAGGAGACTGAGGGGAGACCTCATTCATGTTTATAAATATTTAAAGGGTGAGTGTCACGAGGATGGAGCCAGGCTCTTCTCGGTGACAAACAATGATAGGACAAGGGGTAACGGACACAAACTGGAACACAGGAGGTTCCACTTAAATTTGAGAAGAAACTTCTTCTCAGTGAGGGTGACAGAGCACTGGAACAGGCTGCCCAGAGAGGTTGTGGAGTCTCCTTCTCTGGAGACATTCAAAACCCGCCTGGACGCCTTCCTGTGTAACCTCATCTGGGTGTTCCTGCTGCGGCAGGGGGATTGGACTGGATGAGCTTTTGAGGTCCCTTCCAATCCCTAACGTTCTGTGATTCTGTGATTATTAGAGACCAGTTGAAATAGGAGAGTATTGAGCATATAGTGAAACATAAATCTCTACAACTTTCTTTCTGTGAAGTCGATTCTGGAGTTACACAGCCTGAATGGCATGGCTTATTGATTTATGTGTCAATCTGTTATGTCTTTAAAAGTAGAGACTGCCACTGTTTCTTCTCTCTTAACCCAGAGTCAACATAGGAACAGACAAACAGGGTCACTATGGCTAAGTATAGATTGCATCTGACTAGAAATGAAACCATCTCAGAGCTGTAAATTATGCCCTAGATACTGTTAATGGAAAACATATCTTTTACTTAAGAGCTTGCATGCAGCTGAGAGTGAGTCACAAAGAGAGCAAGTACATGTGGGTGCACATATGTGTACAAATGCATGGATTAGACCCTAGTAATATGTGTTAATGCTTGTGAGAAAAATTTTTGAAGCAGGGATATACTGTGGTATGCTTGAAACAAGTAGATATTTTTTTCTTTCACATTAGCAGGATCCGAATAACAACACAAATAAGTTGAGAATCCTCTCATCATCTAATCTGATAAGTGCTGATGTGCTTAAAACTCGTAGAGAGGTAGTTGCTGTGTTGTCAGCATACTGCATGTGAACACCAGCTAATCTGAAATTAACACTGCAGCAGTGCTATGAGAAAATGGCTGAGAAAATAGGATTGAGCATTACACTAAGGACATTTCAAGCCATAATTTATTTAAAAAGTGAGAATATGTATATTTATTTGTGTGATGCTGTCGGTTATACTATTTTTAAATGAAGGCAAACTGCAGCATCTCCAGCTTCAGTCTCATTTGGGTTGTCGGAAAAGCGTAAATTCCTGATTCAGAAATCAAAAGGTAGAGCATTTCTAGGTAGGAGGTCTTCTCAGTAAACAGAAAATTGCTTGGATACAGTTTGTTGGGTGGGTTGGTTGGTTGGTTGGTTGGTTTTAAATTGGTGTTGTCATAAATTATTTTAACCAAAGCCAAAAATGGCCAAGGTTCAGTGGGGTCCTAGTTAGTTAGTTGTTCCTCTTGTTGCAGAGAAGGCTGGCTGATGCCTGTTGTAAAAAGTGTTAGGATCTCCTTCCAGGGTCCAACAGAAGATGCTGCCCAGCATGTCAGGAAAGACATGCTCTTTCAAGAGGCTGTGGAGCTCCACAGCTTTTCACTGGCCTCTTTCAGTGCTTCACGGCTGCAGGGCAGGAGTCATTCCCAAGGGTGTGTGTAACATTAGCACAGTGAACTGAGCTACTGCTGATAAAATAACCCTCATCTATTGGACAGTAAATATGAAAAAAGTATTTCAGAAAGATAAAAGTATAACTGAACTGCCAAATTAGTCTTTCAGGCAAAATATGCTTCATGTAAGAAGAAAGCACTTTAAAGTAGAACTTCACAGAGACATTGTCCCTCTTAAAAGCTGTGCTTTGTATATTCAGTTTACATAAAGCTGTTCGAGGACAAGTAGGATGTCCAGCACCTGTAGCCAGAGAACCATCTTAACAGCCTGGGGCAAATCTGGCAGCTGTGTCACTAGCACTTTCTTGCTACCCTGAAGAACACGCAGCCCACGTTGACCAGCGTGCATCAGTTTTGAACTGGTGACTTTTTAAAAAAGTGTATGTATGTGTGTGTGCATTCAGAGCTACATATAAAGTTTACTGGGCAGCACTGCAGGAAGTGTAACTTTAAAAGCACAGCAGCTATTCCCTACCTTAGTGTCATAAGGAGCTATGCTGTTCATAGTAGCAAGAGTAGTTTACCGTGTTTACTTGCTGTTGGACTGCTTTCAGGCCTGCCATGCTAATATGAAGAAGGAAAAAGTTATCCTGTATAGTGAGATGAGAACTTGATCCTAATTTTCTGCTAACTTGAGCATTTTCAAAGGTGTGGTCCCACGTCTGGATTTAGAATGACTCTGTCCTTACAGTGGGATATATACAAAGTTCATAAATGTGATATATCCATATATTTGATATATCCGAACGTTAGAAAATCTTTTCTAGCCTTCAGTAATGAATGTTATTCCTATCTGTAGTAAAGTAGCTACAAATTGAGTGAGTCAAATATTACACATATAATGCTGGATGCTTTCAAAAACAAAATATGCAATATGGAGAAACTTTGCACTTTGTGTAAAGTTAAAAATATGTAAGTTAAAAAATTAAACATTGTGTAAGTCTGTACTAGCAGACACAGGTTTCATTTCCAAGCACCTTTTCCTAAATATTGACTTCCTATTTTTTTCTTATTTCTGTTCGTCTCCACTTGTAGTACTTATTTTCTTTTTATTTGTTTCTAGATGTGGTCAGAAGAAAAAACTAGTAATTAACAATGGCAAAGGGGCAGTGGAGGACAGGAAGACAAGTGGATTAAATGGAGATGCCAGCAAATCACAAGAAATGGTGCACTTGGTTCATAAAGAACAGTCAAGTGACCGAACAGGAGCATGTGACGAATTCCTGACGGTTAATGAAACACAAAATCATCAGGAGCTTGACATGAAGAGTGGAGTGTAATGGTACCAAGCTGTCAAGTAGATCAGAGCTGGGGAAATCAAAATCACGTGGAACTTGGACAGGAATTCGCAGATGCACTGTGCTACTGATATCTTTTGAACATAATTATACATATGTTTTATTCAATTTTTATCACTATAAACTGATGTCTGAGTTACAAAACTTATGTTTTTCTTTCTGAAATAAGCCCCCAAGAGTTGCATAATGTTGTCAGTTCTAGTTCCTACACAGAGGACGCTCACTGCGTCCTGGGTGTTAATAGGGATAGAAGTTTACGTCGTTGTTCCCCAGATGGAGTGTCTTTGCTGCGTGGATCTACAGAAGTATCCAGTCACTCCATCTTACAGGCATTTAAGGTACTAAACTTGCCATGGTATAGGAGTAAGTGAGGAACAAATGTCAGAGCAAAAATCAAGTTTAAACCAAAAACGCCTCCTGTTCAATGTCTAAAACATCAGAATCCTCCAGAAATGCTTTCCAGCCTGGAAGAGCAGTAGGTGCATTCAGAGTCTGCCAGTATAAACAAAGAGTGACATTTTATGATTATTTATAATAAAATAAAGAAAAGAAAACATTTGCTTGGTCTGCAATGAGAGATACCCAGAAGGACAAAAATTATTTATCTCTATTTTTAAATGTCTATGGATATACAGCAAGTCTTCTTGGGAGGGGGAATAAAAATATGAAAACATGAGCTGAAACATAATAAACTTCTATATTATTCTAACAATCTGTACAGTTATCCTTGAGTCTTTGAGGTGTTTGTTGCTCTTCCCCCTCCCTCCTGCATTGGTCACAGTTTGTGCATGTTTTTAATGAGTCTGTTAGTTAGGATAATGAATAAAACAGAATGACCCCAGCTCTATCACACATGCACAAATTAAGCAATTGGAGATCATTAGGGAAGACGACAGTATTTTATTCTTGATGAAGAGGTCTCTATCTTCTTCTGCTCCATTTTACTTAGGAGTTGCTGAGCCTTGTAAAACTTGTTTCCTCTGTGACTATTATGTTATACCAGTCTGCTGATACTTTAAAAGTTGCCTTTCTATGATCTTGCGCACTTCCTCTGAATTCTATTTCATCCTCGTTTTTCCTTCTGCTTTTTAAAAATACCAAAGAAACATTGCTTGCTTCTTGGTGCCAGAAGTTAAAATTCTACAGAAAAGATCAAAGAGAACTAGAGGAAACTCTCCCTAAAGTAGCTGCAGATGCATTGTTATATGCTTTTGTTTTGACCTTATGTGTCTGTTATGTAAAGTATTTGTATTAAGCTATGATGCTGTGCATTATATTGATATGAATTGCCAGAAAGAAAATTATTTGCTACCAGTGGTCTGTTCCATTTTTAAGAAAGCATATTGCAGTGGAGGGAGAATGATAACTTCTAATTGGGCTGCCTCAAAAAAATGCAAGTAAAAGCAATCTAAGGTAATTGCAACCAGTGGTCTGTGTCAGTTGAGGGATGGGGAATGTCCAGTAGCAGGGTTATTCAGCTGTTCCTGTCAACTGACCATAGCATTTGTCTTTGAACTCATGCTCCTAAAGCATGTTATTTTATATTCTCCATCTGAAGAAAACTGGAGAATGAGTATTCAGCTAGCTAAATACTAACATTAGCTACCATTATCTTTAGTGGAACATAAAGCACAGACCTGTTGATTATATGTCTGGCCACAGCCCTTTAGCAGTTTCCCATGTGTTTCACTGAGTTGCTCAGCGCCCTGGTATCTGCAGGCAGATCGCAGGGGCAATTTATGCCTGGGAAAAAGGTCCCAGGATGAGGAGGGATTTTAAAGTATACATAGAATGTTTTCTGACTTTATGTAGGTCAGCACGTTTCTTCTCTGAACAGCCACACAGCTCGTGGTCCAAAGGGGTTCAAGCAAGCTGAAGCTGATGAGGTCAAGGTGATTTACTCTATCAGTACTTGTGGTTCACTGTCAAACTTCTCAGGCCTTTAATGTATTTTAGTACTGAACTGTGTAGAGGGAAGTCTGTTGACTCTGTGCATTGATTTTTGTTTAACTCCTGTAATGTTCTTAAGCAAGCTTTTCTATTTGTCATTATAACTCAAAATGATCTTTTGAAGGCTGTGTTTAAACTGGTGTTATGTATTCATTTCACTAAGTGTGGAGATTCAGAGTAAGAATTATTCCTCTCCTTAAATCCTAATTGAATACAGATCTCAATCAAAAGGAGACTTATCATTGCCTTGAAGGCTATTTTTTTCTTAAAATAAAAAAGAAAATGCTGTGGTTGTGGTTATTCATCTCTCTATCCAGATGTTTAATGGAGAAATCCACAAACTCCTTCCTAATTTATCTAGCGTTCAGTAGCTATAAATGCACGGACAACACTGGTTGGCTTCTTTTTGTATTTGTAAGTAGGGAGATGCTCAGGTTCTCATTACAGAGGCGATGCCATTATTTTATGTATGCTGAGTCTTTTTAGATTTTGTCATGTGATTCATGTGTAGTTAAGTCTCACTGTAGTTTCAAAACTAGATGTCCATTTCATATGTGTAACATAGTACCTATTTTTATTAATCTTGGTTTTATTATTTGAGGAGTTGTTTGTGTGCATTTTTTATATAGAGCACTTGATATATTTGTGTATTTATTTAACAGATTAATCAAAATGAAAGAAAATATTATCTCTAAATTGTAACTAGAAATACTATTGCTAAAAACACATTGAACTGTAAAATACGCTTCCAAAAATAAACTTGATTCCACATTGAGGATAAAAATTAATACCAGCATTTTTAGTGGGAGAGAAGTATCCAGCAGGATAGTTGTGTTTAGTACTGGTGAGCCAGGGTTCATTTTTTCTGCTTGCAAAATCTAAGCCAGGTTCAGCTGAAAGCTGTGTGACCTTGTCTGCTCTGCCAGCCTTCTATAAGCTCCCCAGATGCTCTGGGAGTTATCAATTAACTCAGCTTCCTGCTAGAAGCAGACAACTTGGTCCAACTTAAGGTCAACCCAGTAAGATCTTGACAACTATTCCTGGCCCACTGAACCAATGACATTTCAGAGAGTGCAGCACTCAGCAAGATCCAGCCCTTCCTCCAGGGTGCTGACAGACAAGCTGATCTTGGTCTGTTCTTGGTGCCTGGGAAAAATGAGGATCCCTCCTAAAAATGCTGAGAAGACCAGGTTGGACCTAAAACAGATCCTGCGATCTGCTTGTGTTATTCCTTTATCTTGAACAGTTTTAAATAAATGTAATCCAGACCACCACTCTCATGGAAATACTGTCTAAAGCAGTAAGCGTATTTAGAAGATTGAGTGTATGCTTTACGAGAATGTAATATTTTAATCATATTATTCCACCTGTATTGTCTTGACAATCTTACAAAGAATGTTTGATTAAAGCAGAGAAAGGACATGCAGCCATCATGTCTACCTGTATGGACGTTTTAAACCCTTTCCAGAACATCAGATCCAAAATTGTATTTCTGCACAATGTTTTTTCTGTGGTAGGGATGTCTTTTGTGTGTCCTTTGTCAACAACAACAGCCTCTGTATTAAGTAGTTTGAAGTGTGTTGCCTGGAATATTAGGAGACAATTACCAAGTGTTTCTTAGCACACAGAAACAATGCTGGGCAGAGAAAGAGGTCAGTGTATCATCCTGGTTCGGGCTGGCCCTAATTATTCTTTCTGTAGATGAAGGACAGAAATTAAGTCCTCTGACAACTATGTTCTCCTTCAGCATACACAGACAGCAGGATATTTTGCAAGCCAGCAGTTAATGGATTTATTTTATGCCATATTAGGCCATTATCCAATAATTATTTCTTAGCCTTATAAAACAATTCAAGATTGAGACTTCTCTGGTTGCAAGAGATTTGATTAGTCAAGTACAAACCCTCTGGGTAACCACAGGCACTGCCTAGTTTTCCCCCGTGGAAGGGAAAGGGCAAAAGGTGGCAAGAAAAGTGCTGTGCTGGGCTGTTTCTTGGGATGCAGTTCCAGAATTGTGCAAAGGTGTTTTGGGGGTGGGAGCTCCAGGGTATTAGGGACGGATGGAGGATGCAGGAGCTGGGAGAGGAAATAAAGGGAGAGAGAAATTTCTGTGCTACCGGTGGGAAAGACCCTTCAACGCCCCTAGGAATTTGGTACTTGAATGTTTCACAACCCTGAGAAGGTAAAAAGAATTTGCCTTTTCCTGTGAACACCCCATCTCCAAGTCACCCTCTACATTCACTGTCTCAGTTGCAAAATGATTTTGAATAATTTTCCCCCAGTAGCTTATTTCTCATTATTACTATGCCATGCTGCACATGGCGTCTACCAGCATCATGCTGGGAGCAAGCAGCTGTGATGGTAAGAAATGAGAGGCAAAGCACAAATTTAGCAAAGATGAGTAACAGTGTCTTTTGTACAGCACAGAGGCTGTACAGTTTGTCTTCCCCATCTCATCCATTTGGAGTAAGGTTAGCAATGGCAAAATTTCAAGAACATATTTCTTCTTGCTCATCTTTTTGTTTTTAAAGTACCAGACTTCTATGGATCTTCACATAGGTCAAATATGCTGCTGCACAGTTTTTTTAGAAGTTGAAATTGAAGAAGCGAATCCATCATCAAAGAAGCTCTCCTGACCTCAAGGGAGCTGATTATTGTTAAAGTGCAAGTAAAGCAGAGGTAGTAAAAGCTTTACATATGCCTTAAACACAAATGCCTTTCAGTTTTTTTCTGGATGGTTCCTGCAAGCCTTAGAAAGGTTTTGCCTGAGCAACAGCTTCAAGGAGTCTCAAACCCAAAGGGTTTTGGATGAACAAGCAGATGAATGAAACCCATTTTCATACATCCTCTGCCACAAATCTGTGCTTTGATAGTTGATGTGAATATTATTAGTTTTGTGTTTTCTTTCAGAAAAACAAAATAAAATTATGAAGCTTTGGACCAAAACAACTCCACAAAGACTGTCAAATGAAAATATGACTATTTTTTGTTCTGAGAAACAGACATAGTTTTAGGTAATTTTAATATCCCAGATAGAAGATCTAGCTGTGCAAAATTAATTTTTTTTTTGGAAGATTCACCATGCCTAATACATAATAGGCTTTCCCTTTTTACTAAAATTAAATTCTTAGAAGTGATTTATTTCTCATTGGAAAAAAAAGTCTGTGTAAATTTATGGTAAAATAGTATTTGTCAAGTCAAATAGGATCTCACATAAATTTAAGTGCATCTATCGGAAAACCCTCAAGCATTTTTTAGAATATTAGGGAAAAGTCTCACTCTGCAACACCCACCTAACTCAGAATTTAGCTCAACAGCAGCTTTCTTCTGGTGCTGAAGCTGAGCCAAGAGGCTGCTTTGTAAGCAGTGCCAAAGGCGCAGCTGAAGTTAGGTGCGAGTAGGCTGGCAGTGGGAAATCAGCACACAGCTCGTAGGCAGTGGATGGAGGCTCTGTACATCAGACAGGTTTCAGGTCTGCTGAATTAGTTCTAAAGTCTTTCAGACTCCCAGAGCAACACAGGATAGAGGAGGATGCAGTAAGGCATTTTCCACCTCCTTTCCAGGGACTGTAATTTTTGTACCTGGCATCTGAAAGCCTTGCCTCAGGCAATCATGTTAGGGTGGAGTCAGCTTTAACGCCCATATGCTAGTCCCATGTTGCAGTGTATAAGTGGTTTGGTTACAGCAGAGTATTAGCTTTAAATCTAAATTTACTTGCAGTCATTGGCTTACATCTAACTTCTGGCACCACATACTCAAAAGGCTTTTTCTTTTCTTGGCTTAATCTGAAAAGAAAAGCTTAGATCATTTTCAGTGACCATGTTTTCCTTGCACGTATCAAGACATCACACTTTCATTTTACCTAGAACACACAGTAACTAACTGGGTATACTTTGCCTCATGATTGCATGTTAAGTCTGAGTTTATATTCACTGCTTTTTATCAGCCTGCTCTTTTTAATAGCAAGGTTCGGGGCTGCTGCTACTGCAGATTGCTAGCAGCACCCTTACCATAGCTAGCTCAGAGAGACAGTTTTCAGACGAGCCCATATCCAAGACACAGTGATCTCAGCTGGCAACAGCACAAGAAGGGATAGAACAGCCTTCCTGCAAGTGCTCTGTTTTACAGCTGTCAATGCTACAAGCCTCACAGCAAATCTCTAGAAAAAGTATGTTGCATTCATTTTACTTTTTGGATCCACAAATTATTCACTCTTTTGGCTTTGTTCAAGCACTGGTAACATATGTCTAAAATCTGTCTGTCTGTACACTAGTGTGCAAGTACGCAGTTGGTTGTTTTGGTTTTTTTTACTGTAAAACTGTTTTACAATCATCCATTCAATAAAGCATGTTTTGTTTTGCAGGAGTAGGTCACCAGATTCACCAGTGGAGAAAAGTTTATAGTTATCAAGTGCTTCCCTGCAGTTCTTTCATGGTTCATTTTCTAGTTAATGTTTCTTTCAATCATCAAGAGAAAGTCAGAAATAAATTTTAGATAAGGATGCTTGTTTGTTCAGATAGTGATTTAATAAACAAACTTACGCTTTGTTCAAGAAGAGTGGCTTCCTTCCTCTGTGCAGAGGATACCCATAAAGCCTATCCATCGGTTATACACCAGCCAACAATGGGAAAAACTGGGTTCAGAGACAGCTCAGAGGGTCAGTCTGCTGATGATTATCTGCAAGGGTGAAGGTCTTCCTCAGGGAGCTTTTTTTAGAGCTACCTCCATTCATATGGAGTAGTGCCTTCAAAAAGCATTGCTAAATAGCAACCTAACAAAGCTTTTTTTGATCCTGGCAATTTGGCTAATACTGGTGAGGTGAAACAGTGGAATTAATTTTGAGTGAATTTCCTAGCCCAGTCCCTCTTCTTTCCCCTTCACCAGGTTGGGAGTCAGCTGTCTTTCCTCACTTGGTCAAGGGTGCCCGTTGACCACAGGAAAGCAATCCATGGACCACCTTGAGGCACCCCAGTAAGAAAACAGACAAATGGAGGTAGATCAGTCTTCCTAATGACTACAGGAAAGGCAAACATATTTTTAGGTCAGTTGCAAGTGAGAATAAATAGCTTAACACTGTGAAAGACAGACCCTAGTTTGCTTTTCTAAATACTCATCCTTGAGCTACAGAAGCACCATAAACAGTGTGAAGCCCTGTTTCTCCACATTCCATCCCTGCAAGTTCTTGTGGGTGGCAGTCAGCTCTGTAATTTATCTGTTTATGCAGACACATTTTGCTTATTACCGCAGAACCTGCCTGCCTTGCTAATGTCACCACAACCACAAGACCTGATGTTGCATGCACTCTAGTTTCCTTCCCGCACCTGCTGTAGCAGAAGAGAGCTTTCCTTGCATGCTGTCCATGCAAGAGAGCCAACAGCTGCCTGCCAAGGCCCTGAAGCCACCTCAGCTTTGTGTGTGCATTAGCACAGGGCTCTGCTCAGTTGGAGGGAGCTTCGGCAGTGCAGTGGCACTAAACTCTGCTAGGATATTTGTCCATACTTGCAGTCTAAGTGCTTTCTGCACGTAACTCTGGCTAGCCCAGCTGAGTGTCATTTTTAATGTTGTTTTCCTCTTAAAGCACTCTAAGTTCTGAACACCTGTTTCTTTCATATCCTTGTTCTGTTTACATATACTATCTAATAGAAGGAGGAGACTGTTTAGCAGCCCTGAAGTGTTCTCTCTGTTTTTCTTTCATGGCTGAGAGGGGATATAAAAATATCTCTTATTGTTGGAAGGGACCTTAAAGCTCATCCAGTCCAACCCCTGCCATGGGCAGGGACACCTTCCCACCAAACCAGGTTGCCGAAAGCCCCATTGAGCCTGACCTTGAACACTTCCAGGGACAGGGCATCCACAACTTCCCTGGGCAACCTGTGCCAGTGTCTCACCACCCTCACAGGAAAGAATTTCTTCCTAATGTCTAGTCTAAATCTACCCTCTTTCAGTTTAAAGACATTCCCCTTCGTTCTATCACTACCTGCCCTGTTCAAGGCCAAGTTGGACAGGGCTTTGGGCAACCTGGTGCAGTGGGAGGTGTCCCTGCCCATGTCAGGGGAATTGGACTAGGTGATCCCCCCTGCCCATGGCAGGGGGTTGGACCAGATGATCTTTAAGGTCCTTTCCCACCCAAACCATTCTGTGATCCTATGACCTTGCACTTGGCCTTGTTGAACTTCAGGAGGTTGGCATGGGCCCACCTTTCCAGCCAGGTCCCTCTAGATGGCCTCCCTTTCTTCCAGTGGATCAACTGCACCATCCAGCTTGGTGTCCTCAGCAAACTTGCGGAGGGTGCACTCGATCCTGCTGTCCATGTCACCGAAAAAGATATTAAACACACTGGTCCCAGTAACAGTCCCTGAGGAACACCACTCATCAGTGGTCTCCATTTAGACGTTGAGCCATTGACCACAACTCTCTGAGTGTGACCGACCCTCCAGCCAATTCCTTATCCAGTGAGTGGTCCATCCATCAAATCCACATTTTTCCAGTTTTGTGACCAGTACGTCATGTGGGACAGTGTCAAATTTTTTGCACAAGTCCAGGTAGATGATGTCTGTTGCTCTTCACTTATCCACCAAACCTGTAACTCCATCAGAAAAGGCCACCAAATTTGTCAGGCATGATTTGCCCTTGGTAAAGTTGTGTTGGCTACCACCAATCACGACATCCTCACTTTTCATGTGCCTTAGGAGAGCCTTCAGGAGGATCTGCTCCATGATCTTGCCTAGCACAGAGGTGAGACTGACTGGCTGATAGCTGCCTGGGTCTTTCTGTTTCCTCTTTTTGAAAATGGGGGTTGTGTTTCCCCTTTTCAAGTAAGCAGGAACTTCACCAGACTGCTGTGATGGATAGCGACTTTCAAATATGATGGATAGCAGCTTGGCAATTTCATCCGCCAGTTCTCTCAGGACCCGCAGATGGATCTTTTCAGGTCCCATGAACTCGTGCACCTTCATGTTCTTTAGATGGTCTCGAACCTGATTTTCGCTTACAGTGGGCGGGTTCTCCTTCTCCCATTCCCTACCTTTGCCTTCTGCAACTTGGGCAGCGTGACTAGGGCCCTTGCCAGTGATGACTGAGGCAAAGAAGTCATTGAGCACCTCAGCCTTCTCTGTATCCCTCATGACCAGGTCTCAATTTTCTTTCCGGAGAGGGCCTGCATCTTCCCTAACCTTCCTTTTATCACTGATATACTTGTAGAAATTCTTCTTTTGCCCCTTTATATCCCTGGCCAGATTTAATTCCACTGGCACTTTAGCTTTCCTTACCTGATCCCTTGGCTGCTTGCATAACTTCTTTGTAATCCTCCCAGCTAACCTGTCTTCACTTCCACTCCCTATAGATTTTCCTTCTGAGCCCAAGTAAGTCCAGGAGCTCCTTGTTCATCCACACAGGCATTCTGGCATTCTTGCCTGCCTTCGTCCTTCTTGGGATGCACTGCGCCTGGACTCAGAGGTGATGGTCTTTCATTAACAACCAGCTCGTTTGGGCCTCTCTTCCCTCCAGGTCCTTATCCCATGACACCCTGCCAAGCAGATCCCTGAAGAGGTTAAAGTCTGCTCTCCTGAAGTCCAGAGTGGTGAGCTTGCTGCATGACCCCTTTGATGTCCTAAGGATCTTGAACTCTGTCATTTCATTATCACTGCAGCCAAGGCTGCCCTTGAGCTTCACATTGGTCACCAGCCCCTCCTTGTTGATGAGGATGAGGTCCAGCATGGCACCCTTTCTCATGGGTTCCTCTACCACTTTGAGGAGGAAGTTGTCATCCAGACATTCGAGGAATCTCTTTGATCACTGCTGTGTTGTCCTACCAACAGATGTCAGGGTAGTTGAAATGCCCCATGAGGACCAGGGCTTGTGAATGTGAAGCTGCTGCTATCTGTTTATAGAGACCCTCATCCACTCGGTCTTCCTGGTCTGGTGGCCTGTAGCAGACCCTCACTATGATGTCCCTGTCTCCTGCCTTCTCTTTAGCCCTGACACATAAGCTCTCAGTCAGCTTCTCACCCTGACCCAGGTGGAGCTCCATGAACTCCAGCTGGTCCTTAATGTAGAAAGCAACACGCGTGCACCTTCTCCCCTGCCTGTCTTTCCTAAAGAGTTTGTATCCATCTATTCCAACACTCCAGTCATGAGAGCCATCCCACCATGTCTCAGTGATGCCAATGGCATTGTAGCCCTGTAGGCACCCTGCGCCCTTGAGTCCTTCACTGCTGTTCCCAGTGCCTTTTAGTCTCTCTTGATGGTCTTCAGATTACTCACAGCTGTGCCACTGATGCCCACATGAAACAACAGCAGTGGATATTAATCAATGGGATGTACAAGATCAGGCAACCTCTCTGTAACATCCCTGATGGAGGCTGCCACCAAGCAACAGACTTCCCTCGACAGTGGGTCAGGACAGCAAATGGGTGCCTCTGTACCCTTCAGCAGAGTCACCCATTACTATGACCTGTCGCTTTTTCTTGGTGCACTGTCTTACACCTTTCTTGCTGTGGCTGCCTTCCTCGGGCCTGAATGACTTGGACCTGATGCAGTTTCTTTTTCTACCTCAATTGGCAAAGCCATGAATCGGTTCTGCAAGGGCATCTCAGGTTTTGAGGGAGTTTTCTTCCTTCTACTAGTTCTTCCCCTGGCAGTTTGCCATTTGCCACCATTGTTGGTTTCCCCTCTGTCTGGTTGTGCTGCTGGGGGAAGCTGGGACGGTTTGTCCTTACCCTGCAGGTTCTGTGCAGACTGTGCCTGAATCCAGCCGTCTGTCTCCTTTTCTGCCTCTCTGATACTATGCAGCCTTCTGACCATCTCCTGCAGCCCTGCCACCTACCACAGGAGGTTCTTCACCTGGGCACAATTTTTGCATGCAACTTTGCCGCCCACCTCCACCCGAAGAGAAAGATCTGGGCACCTGCCACAGCCTGGGGTCTGCACAGCAGCTTCTGCCTTTGGCAGCTCCGTCTGGGTGGAGGCATGGGTCATCTCCAGGGTGGACGGTGCACGTTCCCCACCAGAGCTGCAGTCTTTGCTCGGTGTCGAGTGCTCACCGTTCTGCCTCCAGATCAGTGAGGATGAGCCCCCTCTCTCCTGGAACTGGCAAAGCCTCAGTGCCCTGCCCCGTGAGCTGCAGCGTACTGTGGGCACCACCGATTATGGAATGAATTTTAACATAGACAGTGCACATAAAATGTGTGAGTGATGGGGAATCTTGAGGGGGGAATTTTACATCAGCTGCATGCATTTATTAACAATGCTTGTTGAGGAGGCCAGATCAGGATGTTTCTGCCTCTGACAGGAAGTGGCAACATGGCACAGAAACGGCAGCTGATAGCTGAGGCCGCAGATTTATCTTTTGCCTGAAGATCTTCCTAGCGCTGCATCAGGACTTGGTTCGTTACTGACTCAGAAGGCAGAACGCCAGCTGAAGCGCTGCCAAAGCCACTTCCTGCGTTGCCTGGATTTTCTTTGGAAATTTCCAAGTGGACGCTGGCCTCAGTTAGATCAGTAAGAAGTAAGCCCAGGGTTTTGCAGACTGTTAAACCTCACAACCTGGGTTTCAGTTATGTGTCTTGATCACACAATGGTAGTTACGATATTTCCATTCTGTGTGCTACTCTGAGCGTAAGTGTTAGAGCTTTCTCTCCATACTTAGCAACTGCCAGTCCTCTGGGCCATGGATCACTTCATAAGCATCTCTTAAGTAATGTATTAAATAGAGTTTATTTCTTTTCAAAGTGCTCCAAGGGTTCAGCTACAAGCTTTATTTATTCCTTTTTAAGAAAGGCTATGAGGAAGATATTTCTTTTTTAGCAGCCAGGGGAGGGAAGTAGGTTTCTAAAGCAAATGCAACTATTGCACTGTATCATTCTACTCTTCTAACATTTCTTCCCACTTCTCTAGGTTTCATTCCCAAGAACTGTAGTTAGTGCATTCTCACCTTTGTGAGACAAACAAGCTCAGTTGCAGCCAGCACCCTAGAATATTTGGAGAATACTGTGAGGGGTGAGATTTCTAACACTTTGGTGAAGTCAGGTCCATCTTCTACCCTGCCTACAGTTTTCAGAACAGGCAGCCTCTCATATTAGACTGCTTTATCTAAACTCCTACCCAAAATATTCCCATATTGAACCCAAGCTGACATTAAAACTCACAGATATAACCCTTAAAAATTATGTATCAACATTTATTGATGATATGTACATAAGAGGTACAACATTTAGTAAAATATTATTTTCATGACTATTTCCAGTATAGAAAGAGTGTCTAGTTTTATACATGAAAGTTACAGGAATCAGTTCACACCATAAGAAAGCATTAAAAGCAAATGACTACCAATCATTGTAAGGGGGGAAGGATCTGAACTACAAAAATAGAATCCATCTACCAGGCATTCCAATTATAATATACAAGAACAGAGCCAAGAGTTGGGAGAAATTTTATCATCTGCATTCACTGTATCTTAACCAAACTGTGCTATAGATACTGTACAGTATGTCATTTAAAACTTTGGGGAACTTTTTGAGTGTAAGGAAAATACCAACCTTATCCCTCTTCCTTTTTAACATTTTACATGAAACATCTCAAAACATTCCAGCTCGTGCCTGGTCACTTTTAAGAGGGGGCAAGGGATGATGAACAGTCAGCGCAAACTACTGCAGTGTGCAATTCATACTGAAGCATCATAATGGGACTCACCATGCAGGATACCTCCTGTGCTTAGGGCCTGGTTTTGATCTCTTTCTGCTTACAGGGGATGATTATATTTATGAGATCCAGGCCCAGGGTATCTAGGAATGAACCAGCTTCTTCTTGCCGTCCCAAGCTCTTTCAGATCAACCTTCAGGTTCTGCCCCAGAAAAGTCTTATTTTTTCACAGATATGAACTGTAGCCATGATTTCAGATTTTTGCCACTGAATAAAGAGTTCATTGTTGGTTTTATGATCAGACATACTTTTTTATAAATAACAGGCCCATACAACAATCACAATAGCTCAAGAAGCATTTAGCTTTGCATTTAATTTCCAATAACTATTAATATCCTTTTTTAACAATGAAAGAAACAGTGCACCTTCACCCATGAGGGTATTAATCTTTCTCAAAGACTCTTCCTGCCAAGGGGACAAAGCAGAGGTTCCTACTTTGACTTCTCAGGCACTGGAGAGAACCGGCATCCCCCGCTGCCTGAAGCCTTGCCGAGTCACTGCGGTGTGACTGCTCTTGCTTTGCTGGCGTCTGTGGTCAAGGAGGAACTGGAAGTGACTCAGAGGGATCCCATGATGCCACAATGTGACTACGGGCTGAATGACGCACAGTGCGCGAAGAGTCAAAAGCA
>NW_010205115.1:43052-52557 GCF_000695765.1 Mesitornis unicolor | reverse complement strand
CAGGAATGCAGTAAGATTAATTTCTCCTTATTTGAACAGTGACTTAGTAAACTTCTGGTGATAGAGTCCCAACATTTCAATCAGACAAGAAGAAAACAAACCAGAAACCAATCATTCTAGGTGAACATTAATTCTTAACAACTGCATTCACAAGGCAGCAAATCTATGCTGGGATCACTTTTACTCACTGTCAAGGAACTACACACATGCAGGTACTAACACATATCATATTAGTTAGGTAGCTGAAAACTAAAAATAACATATGTACAGTAAGTTGGCTGCATCCATGATTCTGAGTGTTATCAAAACTGGACACTCCATAATAGACAGATAAAGCCATTACCAAGCTGTGGAACCTAATCAGTGGAACGGCCAAAAGGAAACAAACTAAGATACAAATGAAAAACATTAAGTAGAACAAAATTTTAAAAGAGAGACTAATCTTCTACTATGGCTCAATACACAGAAATTAAATTAAAGCACTGCTACGCATACTGTATACACCATTTCACTGAAATTACATGTTGATAGCTACATTTTCTACACTAAGTGCAGAGAGGCACTGGACATCATGCTTCAACAAAATGTCAAAACTGGTATCAATAAGGAAGGTTTTACAGCTATTAGTAACTCAGCACTATTCTACTTGTGGTTCCTATTAAGATACAAACTGGTACATCTGATCTAAAATACAAGAAAGAGATTAAAATACAAGGGTATATCAACATACTTCCTACATGTATTTCTACTAGAAATTTAGTCTCCAAAACCTCAGCAGAATAACATGGCCCCACTGATTTCTCAATAGTTGAAGAGATACCCAGAATCAGTCACACTGGGACAGCAGTACTTGCTATTCAGTGTTTTCTTTGTTTGAATCACAGTCAAAGAGCTAGTAGGTCATAGAAGATTTTTTTGTTATATAATTGTTATGAATATTTATATGAATTTATTTTTATTCCTCTAAAAACAGTTTCTTGTTAGTTAAATAGAAATTATTATAGCCACGGCCTTAATGCCAACAGGTATTTGCCTAAGGGGAATAGATGACCATAACAGAGAAGCAACTCCCACTTGTCCAGGTCAAAAAATATAGTGGTTGTTTTCTTTAAAATACCTAAGCAAGCAAGAAGTATTTGTGCAGATGCTACCCAATCACATTGGTCCCATGGTGGTTCTGTTGGTCCGTTTTCAAGAAGGCAAAGGTAGGTGGCCAAATCATGAACTCTTTCCACAGGCCAAACTCACATACCGTGTACTGTAGCAAGATGGACTGGGTATCTGATAGTATTTTTTGGCTACCCAGATCTCCAGTTTTCTATGAGCTGTGTTCTGAGTCAGTCAATTATAAACGATCAGATCCTAAGAAAGAACTGCAGGATTTGGCAAAAGTAACACCAGGGAAAATAACAAAAATTAGGGACATTTGCCCAAGACAGTCAATATAGAAGGTTGTTCAGATTATTATAACACTGTTCCATAATGAACTGCAGCATTTAAGGACATTTTGAAATTTCTATTTGCTTCTTGCACTTTGTGCTTTGTTTATAATTCATCACTAAACATAACACAAAAATATTTCATTGATCCTAAATGTTATAAGAAAACTGGTTTTATCCTAAGGTACAGATAACCTTTAAAGGATTAACCCCCTACCTTATATGGTCACGTAGAAAAGATCGTAAGAATATATTAGTGCGTCTGTAAATTACAGATACTAGGTAATCTAGTTCAGTCTACGCTGTAGTTTCCAGAGAACAAGTACAAACCCCTTAAACCTGTATTAATAACTAAATCACTATTGAGCATGTAATATTTAACAATATGAATACCTATGCAGCTTTTCCTCATGCACTCTACAAACTAGAGTTCATAGCAGATCATAGGAAATGGGATATATTTAAGAAAGAAGCAGGATATGTTGGATGGAAGTGTATGCAATTGTCTTTAAGGACAACCTGTAGTACATAAGACCTCACAAACCCTTAAAACACACCAAAATGGAAATCCTATAACCTACAATACTGACTGCAAAATCAATTTGTAAACACAGTCTGCATACAGCCTTTGAAAAACTGTAGAAAAAAATAGAAAAGAACTATACAAAAATCCCTGCAAATAATACTATATATGTACAAAGCAATATACAGCTACCAGACAATCCAGGTTGTGTGATGCTGCCTATGATGGTCTCCCTTTATGTAATGGTGTGCGCCACAGGGCATCATTAAAAACAATTGCAGGACTCCTGAATTTTGAAAAATCAGACTAGAAGGATTGGAGACACTGGCATTGATCAGCACTGGCTCTGCAGCAGAATTTAGTTAGGAGTGAAAGGGGATCAAAGGTTGGGTAAAGTCAGAAATCTCACAAGTTTTCTTGCCTCACCAAATCCTGTGTTAGCCTGTTGGTTACTTCTATCTTGGACTAGTAGAGACCTACTCAGTGGCTCAGTCATATGCTCTAGTTTTTTTAATATAAACATAGTATTATTTAGGTTTGAAAAGACCTACAAGATCATCAGGCCCTACTGTTAACCTAGTACTGCAAAGTCCACCGCTAAACCATGTTCCTAAATGTCACATCTCCACATCTTTTTAATACCTCCATGAATGGTGACTCAACCACTTCCCCAGGCAGCCTGATCCAATGCTTGACAACCTTTCTGGTGAAGAAATTTTTCCTGACTCAACTTGAGACCATTTCCTCTTGTCCTATTGCTTATTGGTTGAGAGAAGAGACTGGTCCCCTCCTCACTACAACCTCTTTTCAGCTGGCTGCAGAGAGCCCTCAGCCTCCTTTTCTTCAGACTGAACAACCTCAGCTCCCTCAGCCACTCCTCATAAGACTTGTGCTCCAGACCCTTCACCAGCTTCACTGCCCTTCTCTGGATGTGCTCCAGTGCCTCAATGTCCTTCTTGGAGTGTGGGACCCAAAACTGAACACAGTAATCAAGATGTAGCTTCACCAGTGCCAAGTGCAGGAGAAGGATCACTTCCCTGGTCCTGCTGGCCACACTATTCCTGATGCAGGCCAGGATGCTGTTGGTCTTCTTGGCCACCTGGGCACACTGCTGGCTCGTGTTCGGTCTCAACCAATACCCAAGTCCTTTTCTGCCTTGCAGCTCTCCAGCCACACTTCCCCAAGCCTGTAGCACTGCATGGGGTGAATGTTTCAATGGCTGGACCCTTGGTTTTCCATAAAACTCAGCAGCTGCACGACCACCCTATCCATTAGGATTTGTATCAGCCCAATAGTGAGAAGTCACCTGGCTTCCCTCAAGCAGGAGAAGATGTCTCTGGGATGGTGGGCGCATATGAGGACCAGTTCCTCAGTGCCTTGTGCCAGGGAGCCCACACATATAAGTAGTAAAAGAAATATCAGCACCTGGGCATCAGCAGTGGTTTGACTCGTTCATAGCAGCAGATTTCAATTTAGCATCAAACATGATCAGGAGGCAAAAAAGAGGGAGGCACCCATTGCACAGTCTGTACCCAGGCACTATTGCTGGAGACTTTACCAGGAGTCCTGCCTTAGGTGTGCAGAATTGCAGTCTGTGCTCTGCCTGAGGACCATGGAGAGGCAACCTTGGTGTCTATGGGGGAAGAAAGATCCATGACTTTGGAAGGAATATGCACTAAATACATTGTTTTGGGTAAATTGTGAGTAAGAACATACCACTTTCAAAAGTAACACAGCGAAGCTGAACAATTCATTTACAGCTGGACTGCCTTCTTCGACACTTCAGTATTGCAATTCCTTTTTCTTTTTTTTTTGCAGTACTTGAAGCTAAACTCTATATATCACTATTCAGACAAAGGAAACTGCGTAAATATTTTTCCTTCAAAGTCGTCAATATGATTGTGGAGAAGAAAATAACTCATCTTCCTGAAAGTGCTTTTTGCTGGGAACACGAGCTTCTACCTAGTCTTTTATGTTGAATTGTTGCTGAGGTGAATTGTCCTAATGGACTATCCACCTACCATAATAACTAATATGAAATATATCTTAATCATGGCCTTAGAAGTCACAGTAATAAAATCAAGGATACTATTCTGGCTCATAACAGAATCATATTACAGTACATGTTAATAAAGTGCTCTTATTTATCCTTCTGTAAATTAATTCAAACACAATAAAAATAGGTGAATGGAACCTAAGGACATGAGAAAGTTATACCCTTACATCTCCACAGGAGAACAGGACTAAAGCTCAGAGCCTTTCTAAAGAGAATTACAGAAGTGAATGTCAGAGGTGAGGTTTAATATTGCCTACGGTTTTGGGGATTTGTGCAACTGCTGCTGTGTTGCTACAAGAAGGCTGCAACAACACAAGCGAAGGTGAGGAAACAAAGAAAATCCAGGCAGCTTCCAGAATAAATTTGTACAAACACTGTTGCTGCAGCTTCTCATATGAACAGTCTGCTCTTCTGAGGATCTACTGCTGGAAAACTAATGGCCCTGGGAGTGATGGAAAACAAATCAGAAATCTATAGTACTCGTACGTTTTAAAGTGGCATAAATGTTGCAATTCCATGTGCTTTAAGAAAGAAATGGAGACCAGCTGTATCTCAGGGAAGAAAGAGGAAAAGAACCAACAAACCATAATAATAGTGATTCTTATTTTTGTGCTGAGTTTTAAATTCATTGCTGGACTTGTAGCATAGAAGCATCTCGGCAGAAATCTTTCGTATGTGAGAATCAGTGCTATTATAAATAGCAGACAAACACTGCTCCCTAGAATGGGACTGTGAAAAGTCTTATAACTTAACGGAGAGAGGAAGTGACTTAACCTTTCCTGGAAGCCCATGACGCCCATAGATTTCAGTGGGGCTCTCACTGTAGGCACAGGTTTTACTGCAGCAAACAGTTTTTCAAATAAATACTGAGTTTCTCAGTTATTCAAATGGAAGGAGCACATCCCATAATACAGTTCAAATGGCTTATCCCCACCCTATTTGAAGCGCCTTTGTGTGTGAGATCCATGCATGTTTCTTACAATGCTGATGCAGTCTTTATTTTATAAAGGAAGCAATGAAGAAACAAATTCAGTAGTGAAGTGCTCCACCTCTTCTGTAGGTTTAATGTACCATGTGCTTTAGTTTCAATGAACAGATGTTAAGAAAATGCCAACCTAGCTTCAGCAGTAAATGCATAAAGCAAATGCATAAGCACGTACTTCGTTAAGTGTACAATTAACTGAATCTTTGCCTGGTCAACTTTTCCACGTGCCAGTGTGCTGTCAACAATCCAAAGGGCAAAGGATATCAGCGCTGCATAGACAAGGGTGACGGGAATTGACAGAGCAGGAAACAAGAAGAATGTATAAAGAAATGTTAATTTGTTTAGCAACTACACAGAAAACAGATCACTTTTTACTGTGCTTTTCCTATAACTTTGCACTCCAGCACTGTGAACAAATACAGATTTGCCAGATGCAAATTAATGCATCAACACTCCTAGTGAAACTAAAAAGAGACTGACCAGTAACCAGCACTGCCTGCTGAAATGTGAACCCTGTGTTAGCTGAAGTGGCTGGTTCCTGGGTTATTTTCTGCTTATTTAGTTAAGTAGCAACCCAGTCTCATGTGGAATGAGCAAATTGAGAAATGCGAGCCAAGAGTGAGTTACATTTTCCCAGAGAAATTGAAAGCTTTTTGATGGTTAAATACAGTACTGCACTGTAGTAACACTATATTAAATATTCAGTCAGGATAAAAGCAGAGGAATATACCAAAACCAACATTTCTCCTCCCACATACACATTTAAATAGAGAAATACCATTGTAATTACCTTTCGAAAAATCCCTGAGTTACTGTATCTACAGAATTACTATTTTTAAATCACAGTCTGCTATTCTAGTCCTATTAAAAAACCCAAATTTATTCTCCCTTATGTGGGTGGGGTTTCTCTAGCATCTCATTCCTTTCTCCCCTCATCACCATCCAAAGAAGCACTCTTCAAAGGACAGTGCATCCCAAATGGATAAGTGTAAGCATATTCTAAGCGTTTCTCAATATGTAATTTTGTGGAGCTCCTAGTCACATGTTGCTGGCATTCCTATTTGTTTCAAACTGCTGAACAGTTTCAAATGACAACTAAAAGTGCATGGACCAAGTTTTGTAAAGCTATTTTCAAGGCCAGCAATCGGTGGCTGCTCTGAAGAAACTGCTACAGTGAAGAGGATGGAAAGTCATCTATTAATGGATAAGCTGTGCCATGAAACAGCTTGAGAATGCTGGATATAAACCAGGCTAAACACTGCGTGTTATTCTTGGATCTAACTACCACCCAAGCCACAACAAATTTCACTTGACGTGAGCCAGCACACTCAGAGTAGGGAACATTTTAGAGTACCTACACACCGTCCCAGGCACATTTCTAGCACATAAGCCAGTGGTAAAAATGTCTTCAGATGCAAATTGGGAAAAAGAGCAGCAGGTTAAGTCTGGATATGCCAACACCAATGACTGAAGAAAAGATAACACTACCTGCCTACCACTTCTCTGAATATCTTATAATTACTTCCCTCACAAAAAAACCAAAAATCCTTATGATGCTTCAGGAGGCCTCTGGAAAAGGTCTCTACTTCTAATACATGTTAGAAGCCTACAGAATTCACAGTGGTTCAATATTTGCTAAATTATATAGGCCATTTTGCTTCGGATTGTAGTCATGGCATGAAAGTGAAGACAAAAAAACAATGGCAAGAAAAATATTCCACAACAAATGCTTAAATTAGGGATACTCTGACAATGGACTTGATCTTGCACATCATTAGTCATGCAAGTAGCCTTGGCTGGCTCAGGTCCATGTTCATTTTCAGAGGTATTTATATGAACCCAAAGCAGATTACATTTCTATTTTAATAGCTTCTACAGAGCCAAATACTGCTCTACAGTTAAACACATTACTCCTGTTTAAACCCACGACAGGTCTGAGTGCAGACACTGAATGGCCTATTTCCATAAATGTTTCAACTCTCTTTTGTGCCATTTTTAAGTTCACCATATGCTCGTATTGTGATTCATTCTGAGAACCTTTGAGAGCTACCCCTAAAACCACACAAAGCTTGTTCTATGGGTACAGCCTCCCAGGGCCATGTGGCTCAGCTTTGCTATACAACATTGCTAATAGTGTAATGGCATTCAACAGAGACTTAAAATTGCTGAATGTGAACAAGCACCTTTAAAAACACTTCACAGGGTGATTACTGTGACTTTAATTTCTTCTGACAGGATTAGTCAGCTTTGCTATGTTGACAAAACACCATCTCATTAATTCAGATGCCATGTGCCCTAAGAAACATTTATCTGAAATTAGAGAGTTAATGAATTGTTACTCATCAGAAAAAGAGAGAGAGAGAGAGATGCATGTTCAATGTACTGGTCTAATTCCTGAAATTCTAGTTTATTCTTCATTCAGTCGTAACCCCTGACCAAATTCTATTAAACTTTTATGGAATTTTGCTTAACAATTAATTCAGGATGTAGCAATTCTCTGAAATATGACACATACTTGAAAGATGGCTTTTACTTCATACCAAATGCTACTGATGATCACATTCAAAAACTCTGTTTCTTAGAGTAATGCATTCAGAATTTTTTTATAGCTCATTATCAAGTATCCAATCATGACATCCATGATCAATCTTAGTAGTGCCTTACTTGAGTAGTCCTGTCCACATGGGAAATCCCTCTGACACCAGTGGAGCAGGGAGAATAGTAAGGTGCTATCTACTTGTATTACAAATGGCATAACTGAGCCCATGGTATTATGTATTTTGTAGATCAGGCACAGATTTAGTGAAGAAACTACCATCCCTGCAATAGTACTGCCTTGTATTGTATGATGCATTGCGGTCATAAAATAAAGGCTGCACCTGCCCTGGGACAGCTGATAGAAACGCATCGCATCCAAATCTAGGGTCTTGTCTTGATGCTAAGTATTATTTGTAGTGATCTAACAAAATGTATGGCATAATTTATTGACTTCTACACATTAATCTTGCCCCTGATCTAAGTTCAGTTTAAAGTACAACTAGGCACAAAAATACAGTGCTTGTTATTTTTAAAACAAGTAGAACTCTTTATAGACGTTTTCAAAAGATACTTTAGCCATACAGTACTAAATAGATCAGGTATGCCACAAGAGTCAAGCCACCAAAACACCTGAAGGTTTACGTGGTGTTATGTTTCTCTTGTATTTGTGACCCTGAGTCCCTGTAGTGAACTGTACTGGCACTTTGATCTTCTCATTTTGCAGCATTTACATTCTCTGTGTCTTGAATAAAAGGGGAGGCGGGTGAGAGCACACTGCACTGCGTGGAGTACTCTCCAGCTGCATCATCCAAACAACAACACAAGGGAGACAGATGACTATGGATCATTGCTTGACAAAGACACTACAATGACTTGATGAGATCTTTGCTAAGTTTCAGTTGAGAAATTAAGCAAGCAGAAAATGTGGATGTTAAATAGAATAAAAGAGAAATCTTCTTTAATCGTGATGTCTTTTGCCAGAAGATAGCTTCAGGGCTTATTAAAGATGGAGCTAGGAAACTCTTCCCTTAGTTTTCACATTTCCAAGGCTCTTCTTCAACAACACGGAAGTCTGCAGATTTGCCATTGGTTGCCAGTGTTACCTGCAAATAATTATCATCAACCGACTTAAAGGCCAAGGCACTTTGACAAGAAAAGTCATTAGTTTTATATGGAAGATCATGATATTTATGGGAATTACATACACCATGTCTTATTATATATGTAAAATGTATTTATTCAGAATTCACAACATTCTGAAATAGTGAGACTCCTGTTCATTTATTATACTGACTAGATATATTAACAGTACGAAAAAAGCTCCATATTTTCTTAGCCTTTGCTGTAGTTTTTTAAATAAATATTTCAGATTCTGCTCATTTCTATCAACTGTAGATTTCTCGGTATTATTTTAAAAACTTTTTTTTTTTTAATGCAGAAACTCATATATTTTCAGTGGAATTCCTTAGCAAAGCATGATAGCTGATGCAAGGACATGAAAAATATCCAAGGCCAGAATAATCATAGATGTGTATGTCTACAAACTCACCTACAATAACACCACCTTAAAAGAAATGGAGGAAAAAGAAATAAAAGTACTGTTCGTCATACCACTGTATCTAACAACATAGTGAGAGATTTTTACTATAGTCGGGCCAAAAATCATAGTAATGTTATGTCTGTCTCACACAAATTACAGCAAAACATCACTCTTGCCTGTAAAGATACGTGCTAAAAATTTTAGGTTTTAAGTATGGTAGAAGACCTATAGTGATCTACCAACTCATAGTAAACATCGGCCAGTATGCTGCATCCCATAAATCACTATGAATAAACCCATGCTTCAAGAAAGATAGCTCCAGCCAAATGACTTCAAATTTTTAAAAGGTACAATGCTAATTTACAAAAGTGATCTAGATCTTTGTAATTGTGAAAGAACCTTTCATTTAATTCTAAATGGATGG
>NW_010205115.1:0-43021 GCF_000695765.1 Mesitornis unicolor | reverse complement strand
CTCTTTCCTAACTTACCTTGGAAGTTAACATCCTCAGCTTCAAATGAAAACTTAAAGACAGAGCTGAAATTCCCCATGCTGGATAAACTGGATGCATGGAAGCATTGGGACATGGAAATATGACAAAATGCCACTGATTTTTGAAACAAAGTCAAGCATTTTCTTAGATAATTGAAAGGGGGAAACATGCAAACACAGGAATGAACAGCTTATTCAGAAATGAAAAATCACATAGAGGCATGTGCAATACAATAATAAAAAAATACAAAAATATCGCGCAATAACAACCACTCTACCCCCATATAAAGTAAAATACTTATTAAAAATATACATTGACCATGCAAAATCATAAACTACTAGCGTTATACAGGAAATATAGTACAGAAAGTAAATAGAAAGGACATGCTAGTTAGATTAGCTTTTCCAAATTTTGACCAGAGTTGCAGTGAGCTTTTCAACCCACCAGTGCATTTGACAGGATGAAGAGATGTCTCTTCAGAATTAACAGCTGGCTGTTTTGAAGCCCCAAACCCTATGCTCTGTTCCTTTTGCTACTCTAACACTTGGGAACTGTAGACCTCTTCAATATGATCCAAATGTTTTTTAAATGTCGGCATATAGCTTATAAAGTAGAACGTAACGTCACATCCTTTTGGCAGCTTGCAGACAGACACACAGACAAATGACCTGCTCAAAGTCAGTCATGTGCTCAATCCAGTAAATCCTGGCTCTTTTCATGAGTTTCAAAGTGCAAAATGAGGTCACAAGCAGAACAAACCTAAAATAATGAAAAAGGACAAACACTTCTGGCTCTTAAATCACTGGTCCCAAATTTTAATTAAAGGATGTTCTTAGGATGACATACTGCACCATTAATCCAGGTTTTTGAGGTAGGGAAATGCCTCAGCTGAGGGAAATGATATGAGAAACTGAAGGAGAAAAGAAAGTGCAGCAAGTATTGTATCAGTGGGCTTCTACATTCTAGCTTGTCTTGGATCTCTGTGCGAATCTGAGAGACTGGGAGGAGATGAAATGATCAGTATTCAGTTCCATGAAACTCATTCAGACTAATACATGGTAGCTGAATTGTCTTAACTCTGCTAAGAGCCCATTAGAATGTCTATTTCACTGAAAAAGCTTTTCATAAAGTTCCAAAATTAGTTAACAAAAAAGTGTGTGCGTGTTTGCATGTGCTGATTTTTAAGGAAAAAGAATCTTTTATCAAATGAGAGCTTTCCTTTCAGGGAGTTTCTTTTTTACTTCAAATTTTTCTCTCTTCTGTGTCCTTTCCTTTTTGGAGAAATATAAATTAATGAAAATTTTAAATTTTTTGCAAGAATATATTCTCTTTCCATTTCAGATTTTTTTCTTTTAATTTTTCTAATGGAAGAAGTGTGGGTTAGAAGAGGAAGGAGAGAGCCATATCAGAACTGGTTTTTTTCCCGGTTAAAAAAATCCATTTCAATAAAAACTTGGAAGATTCAAGGAAAAACTGAGGATAAGATGAAATTTTTTTCTCCTTTGAATTCAGTATTACATTTTTCCCTGGAAATTTAAGTTTGGCCTGACACTAACAAGAAGTAGGCATTAGGAAAAATATATTCTAAAGAACATTTCCAGCCAGCCTGGAGACAGGTGAGAGTAGGACTTTTATTTCCAATATATATGGTGACCTGCTAATGGACTTAGTGTAGGCATTCACAGGTAGATACTGGCTCAGTTGTGGCAACTGGAAGATGCAAGAGAATCTGTCTGGAAAAATGACTAAAGTAGGCTCACTGGAAAATTCACTGTGTCAAAGAAAGTGTACAGGAACAAATCAGAGTATTAACAAATAAAAAAAAAAGACCATGAAATGAAAAGTTCCAGCTTGTTTCACTCTCCTCCTCCTCCTTTTGAAAAACTCTCTTGATTTTAAACTTCCCTACCTTAGTGGTGGATGCTTAGCAAACTTTTAACCACTAACCTCCCCAGCTGTTTTCTCATTCAACTGGTCAGATTTCTCAAGCTCACTTTGCTCTGATCAAGACATTATTATTACTATTAATAATCCATGTTAGTTACAGCAAGGATTAGAGAGAGAATATGATGTTTGTGTCGCAGTGACTCAGCAATGATGACAGAAGCCAAGCGTAAGCATGCTGTGTGAGTGCAAGACCATTCTGATGCTAAAGTGCATTCAACGTGTCCATCTCTGAACAGCATATCATGGAAGGCAGCTAGCAAATGACATCACCTGTATCTGAATTGCATCTATCCTTCATTTGGGTTGGCAATTTAGTTCTTTGTTGCCATAGAAAATAAAGGAAATGTCCATAGAAGGTGATGCCATATTCTGTGTGTCTTGGCATATTCCATAATACGCTGCATCTTGCCTTTTGATATGTAAACAACGTATGTGATTTTTTTCCCCTCAAATAACAACTTTTAAGAGTGCAAAAAAACCGTCTTTTGAACTGCTCAAACTCATTCAAAATGTCTGGGGTTCATGGACCTTGTTGTCACATTGTTATTTGCAGAACGATTTGCAAAATACATGCAGGTTAAAAAAATAAGATAAAATAAAACATGCAGTGCTATATACATGTCTCAATATCCATAAATGTGAAAGGTACCTTGCACTCATCTACAATGACTGAGTTGTGAGCTGCAAAAACACATTGGTTTGAGTTGTTTTCCCTATGATTTTTCATGTCGTCATAGATTGACTGAGTCTTGGTCATTTCAATGTCTTCGTGTCCTTTATGATGGGAATCAATTGTGTCAAGTTCTGCCTTGGAAAGGTGGTAGACAATGCCAGCACCAAAAGAATCCCCCACTACATTGACTGACGTTCTCATCCGGTCCCTACAAAAGAAGCAAAAGATAGAGGCTGAATGTCATGAGGGGAAGAAAACGTAGGGCATGGCAGCCCTGTTAATGTTACAGTTACAGCATTTATTTCAGAAAGTTTACAGCATAATTAGAACAGAAAGATAGGAGTTTTCAAGTGAAATTGAAAAAGCTTGCTTTCTCTGGAGACTTGTTCAGACAGGGAGGATGTGCAAGCTCCCATGCCCCAGCTGCTCTTACTCATGGATTTTGGCAAAGAACTTGTGCTAGAGACACAGCCAAACTGTAGAGCTGTGCTTGACTGAGATCTCCCCAGAGTCTGCTTCTGGAGCTGGAGGCTTCAGTGTTAGGGTGCCAGGCTCACATCGTTGCCTGTAGTTTAATCTAAATTTATCAGATTTAATTTCTTAATGCAACCAGAGAAAAGGATTTCGGATCTGATGAAGTGTTCACTTCTGGGACAGATTAACCAATGGCCTCTCCTTTAATTCTCAGTGAGCAAACTGTGGGGGAAAACGTGCCTGAAATACCTCCTTAAGGCTCAGGCCACTCAAGGTGCCTCTCCTGGCACCATGTTTACAGATGGTCTTCTGTTAGCATGGCAGCATGCCCATTCACACTACTGTACGCTAGAGCTCGGTATGTGAGCCAAACAAATATAGGTCATGATCTACAAAATGATGAGTCTGTGACAGCATTTCAGTAACAAGTGCCTCTTGTTGTAGAAGGGTGCAAACGGAGGCTCACATGTTTAATTATAAAGAAATGTGTTTGTTGGCACTTCCTGGACAGGATGCCATTGGACAGACATGCCACCTTTCTCCTGTCTTGACTTTAGAGTGTGGCTCTGTCTTTCAGCAGTGAACTCGTGGCTGTAGATTTTCCCCAGTTTCAGAATTTTGTCCCAAATGTGCCCAAAATTCTGCAAAAATGGGAGATGGTCTCACAGGGCATTGCACAATATAGGCCCTTGCTATCTTTCCTACTGCAAGTACGCTGTATTACACATGTTGAAATAATTTACAATCTAATTTGCTTCTTCATATCTGAACTAAACATAAGGCTCCTAAAAAACTTCTGACTGAGGGTTGCAATTTAAAGCTACTGCAGCAATTGAGCCTAGCTTTGTCCAACAGGTCAGAGGTTACACTGATTAATTCTCAGAGGCATACCCATGAAGACTCATTTACAAAAAATGGGCAGGTTCAAGTGTGTGTGCCAAGTGACAGAAAAGCCAGCATGTAAGACCTCATTTCCCATGACAGTGATTAATTTGAAAACCTCCTTTCTAGTATTTCTGGTACTAGATTTGTGTGACTTCTCATTTTCCTGTAGAATACAGAGGAAAAAACCCATAAATATATACATAGAGATATATATATATAAAACCCCAAATCAATAAACATTCATTACACATGCATATTCATGCCCATATGAGGTTTTGAGCCCTTTTTAGCAACTTTGCTCTAAATATCTGTAAATCTGCCTTTCCCAGGTGTAGAAGTCTATTCCTTTTCAACCCTTCTGAGTATAATTTTTAATTAAGACCATCAAATATACTGAACATAGCAACACAGCTCCACTAAAAGAATACTTGCTTAATTTAATGAGTGCTATTAAATTTTGAAAGGATTCACTGATGCTGGATGACAGAGGGTATAGGATGGCAAAAAACCAAGGTGGAGCGAACGCATAAAATTAATTGAGGCACAATTCAAATTCTGAAAGAGATATTTGAGGAGATCTTCAAGCCCATGTGCATGTACTACTAGCCAAGAGATTTAGTGATACAAATGGCACACTGCTGCAGAACATGCTATACTGCGTGAACCGAAGTAAACAAGTTCCTTACAACAGAAAGAACAAAGTCTTGGCTGTCAGGAATCAAGAGCAAAGTGCTACTGATCTCTTTTGGGCCAAAGAATATCCTAAGAAGAACAAGGAAGACTGTACTTACTCTTTTGTTAAAAACAACCAACCAATTAATTCCAGCTATGCAGGAATGATGTCAACAAAATCAATATAGAAAAGCTACATTCTAGTAAATTATTTGCCTCAACATAGCTACTTCAGTATCATCCATAACAGCTCCTGAGAGGAATAATGGGACTGAAAGTCAAAGTTTTCTATCAAAAGCCAACTCAATATCTGGTAAGAATGAGTCTTGGAATAAATGGGAAGTAATTCTTTAAATCCTGATATGGAATTTCCTCAAACAGGCATAAATCAGAAGAACTGGAAGCTTAACAATGTAGATGAAAGGAATAGAAATGAGAACTGAATCAAGGCCCTTGTCATTCATGGCATAGTGCATATACAGCATGGTAGTATGCAAAAAAGTTACTCCTGTTCCCTGAAAGCTTGAAAACCCAGCATATCAACCTTACTAGATTTTAGAAAGGAGATTAAAATCTTAGCACACCTGCTTAGTGAAAGACAAAATTACATGTTCAACTTGCCTTACCTCTTTGTCACTACAGGAAACAGCTCCTGTTTTCTATAGTTTAACTTGATTTATATAAGGCCTTGTTCACAACATCCAGATGTCAACTGGGCCTGAATATTCTGAATTTAGATCTAAGCCAAGGAACAGAATCAGAACTCAAGCAATCTTTTTCTGAGTTACTGAATGAAGGTCCAAGCCCATTTTCTCTAATTCCTCTCTCTTCACTGCAAAACACCACTGTATTTGAGGTCGTGCTAATATATTTGCTAAGTTTGTCAGTCTCACATCTGGAAAGTAGCCAGCTTCTGGTTAGAGCAAAAGAAGCTGGTTTTATTCCAGCTTTTGGCATGCAATTACTGTCCTATTAAATGTCACTGCCATGTTGTGCTTCATTTTAGACTGAGAAACTATGAGAGTTGTGAAATCTTGGGAAACTTGCCTGGTAAAAGAGCTCACACTGTCTATGTATGCAACAGAGGGTGAAAGGCTGAGCAACCTCATCTCTAGATATTGGAGAGGTTTGAGAAGAAATCAATACAGAAATCTTTTGGCTCCAACTTGAAGGAGAAAGTGCGAAGTTTAAGGACAATCAAAAGTCAGCTTTGTGTTACACCATGACCAAATCATGCAAAACTGCTTTTGGTAAGACCACAGTTTCAGGTGATGGCAGTATTGTAAAATCAATTGATGTTCTGGTATTTTCTTTCATCAGAAATATTTAAAAAGTCATGGAGTAGGGCATTTTTAAAAATCTTTCATTATCTGGAATTGAAATGTTATAAAAGAGCTATTCCAATTATCTATACATGGCTGGTTGCATTTACACACTGGTTCCAGAAAAGTGTCTGGAATTGGGTCCTAAATATTTTATTAACTTTCTCTTCTACATTCTGTTACAAATACTTCTGTAACATTGTTTGATGATCTAAAGAAATGAAAGAAGACAGTGTTTGCAAGTAAAGAAGATATCTTTTTATGACCTTCCAGTTCAGATATTCTTTAGGTCTGGTTTGTGTGCCCAAAATCTTGCTCAAAAGTTAGCTTGTGTGCTTTTTCTTAACATCAGCAATGTCAGCTGCCATTTTCCGTATCTTATTAGACCATCGTGGCTACCACAACACAACCACTGGAAGATGGAAAAGAAAGCTATTAGCTCTTGACATATGTTAATTAGCACATCACTTCCACCAACAAACTTTGTCTTACCTTCACAGCACTAGTGGCATGACACAGAACTTTTAACATCTGTTTTCATCTCTTTTCCCTTTTCCCTCTACCTTTCAATTTTGAATCATGCTCCAATTGCACTGCTGATTGCTAGGCCAGAAGGATCCAAACCCAACTGTCTGTGCTGAAGCATTCTTTTGCCTGGCATTTAATTTGGAAAGTTAACTCGAAATATTTCTTTCAGCAGTACTATCCTTCCTGTACTTACATTCATCATTGCTACAGCTCCACAGTACAGACATTTTCATTTCCTAAGCAGAGTTGGATGAGCCAGCAGTAACAATGCTGCTGAAGCTGAGCCTGAAATGCAACACCTACTAGTAGATCAGAATTGCTGGCAAACTTACAACTCTGAGGTTTGCTAGTGTGGGAAGAGCTTCTCCATCCACAGGAGTATTTTTAAATGACATTTCCCTAGAAAAAAACTAAACAAACCACAGGCTCCTTTTGCACATCCTCCTACCAGCTGCAGAAACCTACCTATTTGCCCTTACTTTGAGAGGCAGGAAAAACATATATTTAAAATGAGTAAGCACCTCCCTTTTTCTCTCCTCCTCCCAGCTGCAGATTCCTATGCCACTTTCCTGTTTACAACCATGACCTCATAAATACAATACACCCACAGAATATCACATTTTTCCCTATGCCAGCTGTACTCTGACTGCTGAACTCTGCCTTCTTTCACCATTCTGAGCCATGATATCATGTTATTCATCCGTATATAAACTATGTAAGTCATCTTTTCCCTATGCCTTCCCAAGCTTTTTTTCCTCTGAAGCAGAAATCAGAGCTGCATGGTATTCTTCACAACTCTTAGTGACAAGATAGGTAATAACAGATGGAGTATAGCAGTAGATCCAAAATTCATGTCAGATGATTGACCAAGTTCTTGAATTCTTCTCAATAAGCCGAAAGACAATAAGAGAAAATTAATTGTATATTTTACCTTCACATTCTCAACTCTGCTATTCCTTCTTGCTTAATTTTAGTTGTGTATCTGGGACTGAAATGTACAAGTGGGCAGCTGAGGCTGCTAGTGTAGAAGGAAATGCACAAACAGTACAAAGTGGTACTTGCATCTACCTTTTGGCCATAACGTCTGGCACAACAGAGACCTATGTCTTTACTACATAAAAGAATATTAGGGGAGAGATGGCTATTGACCAGAATATACTGTGCTGCAGCAGTACAGGACAATATAAAAGCCTCTAGAGGCCAGTACAACTTAGAGGTCTACTGAGTCCCCGTCAGATCTGCGCAGGTGACAGACAGGTGTTCACATTGTCAAATGGCAACATGAAAAGGGATATGCTCTGCTTATATTTACAGCTTCTGTATTCAAATGTTGAAGAACAAAAGCCTTAGAAAAATATCTGTGGGTTAGCTGTTTCCTGTTGGAGGACCTGCAACGGCACTGAATGACTTTGATCTCAAGGCTTTGAAAATGAAAGTTGACCTTTCCAGTTTGAGGGATCTGTCAATAAAATCAAATTAGAGAATGACCGTCACTTTCAGTTTGCTTTCTTATTTGTTGTTGGTTTATATTCTGCTCTAGAATAGTTTGTTTCTTCAAAGTATTTTACTTTCTTATGTACAAAAAGAAATAGACTTTCCCCACTACGAGCGTAACACATTTGATAATATAAATGCCGAAATCGTCCTGCAACTTGCTGAAAACATCCTGATGGAACCTGCATTTTCAGCATTCACCCTTAATTTTAGACCACAACTGTAAGAAATAGAAATATGAAAACAAAGATCAGAAAACAGCTCTTAAGCTATGTCTGTGATGGGGACACATCATTAGGAAGAAGAAAATATATGAGCGTGAGCCCAAAGGTCTTACAAGATCTTTGGATCATAGAAACTGACTTTATTAGCTCTATAAAATTCGTACACACCGAGAAGCTGTTTTCAGTGTCTCCTACTTCATCAAATAGTCTATTTCCTCCTTTGCTTCATCTGTAGAGAGTAGTTCTTTAAGATTAACAGTTGAAAAGTACTATGGACAAGCATTACTTCACTACTTTTTCCTGCACTAAGCAGTGGAGTCAGCACAACTTACAAAAGCCAGTCAACAGCAACAAGCAAACTGATGTCCTGGGTAGGGAGACCCACTGCAGTAAGGATCAGCAGCATAGTGACAAGTCCTGCGCTGGGAATACTGGCAGCTCCAACACTGGCAAGGGTGGCGGTCAAACTGCAAAAAAAAAAAAAGCAAATGGGGGTAGAGGAAGAGGAACATTCATTTTCATTGCATACCCATGTGATCATTAGGAAGGTCTTATTTTTAATGAGTTTTCCCAGAAAACTAATAACCATATAATAAATCATGGTAAGCACAGACCATAGTTTTCACAGTTGTGTTTCTCCAAAAAATATTTATTAGGGCAGGTCAGATCTATGGGATTTGTTCTGAGAGTTGTAAGAGAGTTAAGTGAGAGTTGTCTGAGAGTTTTAAGTTCTGTAAGTTGGTTATGACGTTCAAATCTTTGGCCTACTCTTGTTTCCTGAGCTCTACCAACACATCCAGGGTGTTGAATCCTGGGTTTCGATCATTTAGACTTGCTGAAGTTTGGCGGCTACAGGTTGAATTTCAGGGTGGTCAACTTCTATTTACTTTTAGTACTTGAAGACTGAATTGTGAGGTAATGGCTGAAAGAAAGCGGTTATTATCACGTACAGAAGAGTAAAAGTCTTGGTATCTGAAAGTCTCACAGTATAAGCCAATGGTGTACCACCCTGGCTGTATCACCCTAGATGAAAAAGCAAAATTAATTTGATTGTTTCAAAAATCCAAACCTGTCTTTGTTTTTGCCTTTCTCTTTTTTTGATGAAGACCAGTAGAGCGAATGTGCTCCAAATGTCTGTAAAAATACAGCACAGATCATAACAAATACCAACATCATTGGGTAATCCTAAGAAGAATGGAAAATAGATTTGTCAGAGAACAAGCCAAGGGGAGAAAAACAAGGAAGAGAGAGAGAGAGAGAGAGAAAGAGGGAGCACGAGAGGGAGAGGGAGAGAAAGGAAAAAGCAAAAAAGAACAAGGAAAAAGGAAAAAAAAGTTCTATCTTTTTAAACACAGAGATAAGTAACATGGTTGTACTTCTGTGGGTGTACTCCACAACTCTGAAAGTGCTTCCAACACAGAAGTAGGGGGCAAAGGTCTCTGTGAGGGAAATCCTTGGCCGCTAGCCACAGAACCAATCTGTGAGGTTGGTAGCTGATTTAGAGCTGGCAGGTGGCTGGGTCTGGCCCAGACAATCCAGTTTGCAGTGTGTTTGTCAGGTGTCTGGGTTAGAGTGCAACCTGGACTAGTAAACTCCCAGATAGGTCCAGCAGGTATGTAGGCAGAATGCTCTGCTCTGCTGTCAGGTTCTGTGCATGGTGCCAGCTCCTCAGGCACTTCCAGCCTGAACTGGTAAAGGATTGCTTCCAAGTTTTGTGAGGAAATGTTCCTGCCAACCTTCCTACAGCAATGCTTGCAGAGCTGGAGGGGAAAGAAGCTAGGATTGTTCAGGTCTGAACAGAGTCTGGCTTAGCTACCATTTCCAGGATCATCCTCTTCCAAAGAAGAAAGGAAATCAGAGCATCTACATGACCAATATGAAGTAAATAGAGCTGGTCAAAGGCTAATTAAATCTTTGTGAGTTTATGCCTGGGTCATTTGAATATCTTCAGTATCACAAACTGGATTTGACAGACAAAACCTAATAACCTTTCGTTCATTTGTATTGCCACCTCAAGAGACAGTTCTTGTTACATTGTTGTAGCAAAAATTCTATACTGCATGAAGAGGAAAACCAATGGTTTTCTTACAGATAGGCTAAATTTGCCACCTGCTTAGTAAATGTGAGTCACAAAGCTGGCTATACCAGCCTTGAAACAGAGGAAGAACTAATGGGTCAGTCCCTCAGAGGAGGAGAAGAGGAATAACTTGGGTTCAAGCCTACCAAATCAGTTGGACAACAGCTGATTCCTGACTTGAATTTCCCTGGTCTCATATTAGTTTAATATGTGGCATCTCTTAAATGACTGTTTTCAGTCTTAGCGGCAAATATGCATCATGCAGGTCTAGCATCTGCTTTCATTAGAAGCAGCCCTGAACTTTTCGCAAATCTTGGCTTACTATTTCAGGGGTTGGGGCAGGAGTCTGGGAGTATCCAGACCATGCTGCAGATAATCTCACCCTCATGCTTGGCTATTCTCAATCCATTTTGTTTGCTGCTCACCAAAGTCACTGAAAAGTACAGGCAAACATAAATGCATTGACACATTTTTAGGCACACTTTTTTCTTCCAATGTATATAAACAGATACATTCTAGAAATTTAATGCCCCACATAGCACTTATAGCATCTCTCTATACTAGAAAAGGCATTGCATTGGACAGAGAATGCTGTATTTCACATTGTATCACCAACTGCAAAACTGTATAAAACACCACCAGCATATGCACTAAGACTGCAAATGATAGAAAACGTACGTCACCAGAGATCCAGGACCTATGTATATGACATTCCTTTGCATATCATCATTAGACGTCCATGAATTTCACAGTGAATCCCACAGCGACTGAGAAGCCATCCAACCCAAAGCTTCACATTTTACAGTCTGCAGAAGCAAAGCCTACAAGTATTTTGAACTGACCTCACAGTAACGATCTGCCCTCCATCCAGCTCAATTCCATTCATCTGTGCTATGAAGATGGCAGCCACAGCTTCGTAAAGGGCAGTTCCATCCATGTTAATAGTTGCTCCGACAGGAAGAACGAACCTTGTTACACGCTTATCAATGCCTAGATTTTCTTCAAGACACCGGAATGTGACAGGCAATGTTCCAGCACTGAAGGAGAGAAAGCAAAAATGTAGAGAAGACATAATTATAATATAATATATACACGCAAGAGAGCAAAGTCAGAAATTCTGCTATTATTGTTTACATTTTCTACTTCCAGTTTCTGATGTGATTCAAGCCTTTTTTAGCCAATTTTTAAATTAAACCCACATTTAGCTGAAGGTGGAACTGACGCCAAGACATGAACATGATTTGAGGTAGGCATGAGAGCTTGAGAGGGTGTAGATTAATTTTTCAGACTAATTTATGAATTATTTCTTACATTTTGTTCAAAAAGACAAGTTCCAGATGTTTTCTAATGGACAGAACTATGAGTGTAGGGACAAATCCTAAATTTCTTTCATTGTGAGTTTGCTCTGAATGGAGAATTCAGTGTAGCATCAAGGAATGAAAAAGCCAGGCAAAAAGATACAATGCCCGGAGTTCCCATACACTGGAGGACAGGAAAGGATATGAAATACAGCTGGAGGATACGAAAAGATGCAAAAGATGGCTGGAAGAGTGGTACAGCTCCTTGCACAGATCTACAGTGCCTTGCCTTCGTGGGAATAGTTCAGGCTATTACATTCACTTGCTCAAAAAAACCCCACCTTCATCAAAAAATACTGCTGGAAACAGAACATACTCTTTTTCCCCATAGATCCAAATATCTTGTACTTCTTCCCTTCCATAGCAGGTCTGTCTGCCTCAGGCAAAGGACTTGCTGCAATAAGCATGAAAGCCAACACAGGAACAGGTTTGGTTCCCTACTTCTCTCTGTGGTCAAGCCTACCACTAAATGAGGTTGGTTGTGGCCTAAGAAGCTGTGCTGAAAAGAAAGCTGACCTGGGCATACTGCCTGGTGTCTCATACAGAAGCACCTGGAGCACATCTGTTGTGGTTTATTTGCTTTTCTTCAGCGGAGTTGGCAGAATTTCTCAGAGGTCTTCACTATTGTATCCCACTAATTCAGATGTCATTGCCCCTACAAAAAGACTAATTTGCTCACAGAACAATGAAGGACTAGACTCACCAAATTTTCTCAGATAAATATTTGCAGCATATTGTTGCTAGTGCCTTGCAACTTCAGGATCTTTCCAACTCATTCATTCATCCATCCTCTAACATAGAGATGCTATTGGGTACAAAAAAGATAATCTTTCCATTCTACAGATAATGAAACCATGGAAAAGGGACATTAAGGAATGACTGAGATACCTAACTACAGAACCGTAGAGTCATAATAGAAGTCCTAGGTTATCCAGAACAAGTACATGAAGCTGACCTATCCCACATGGGATCAATGGAAAATCCAAACCCTTCCCAAGTGACTCTTGTCCAATATCTATGGAAACATGAGTTAGAAGATATGATCTTGTGCTCAAATGACCAGACTGTTCTTGGTTCACAGAGGTGATTTTTTTTTTAACAGACGTCAACAAGCCAGATATATGGTATCAATCATTTGTGATCTAGCATCTCTACAAATGTATTTGTAATTATGATTTATTTTATTGTGGTATTTTTAACCAAAGGTAAATAAGTGCTTAATATTCTGTGGGTTTAGCCAAATCAGAGAGAATTCATACTTTCTAAAAACAATGTAGTATATTCTCTCATAAGTTATTCTAACGTCTATATTTATAGCAGATTGCAGAAAATATCTAGTGAGTCACTAACCAATAACAAGTAGTCACTTTTAAAGTGAGTTCCAGGATCACTTTGCCTCCTACAGCAAAGATATTCCTACATCTTATTAAAAGAAAAATAGAACAGAAAATGTAGTTCACTAACACACATTGAAACCGAGTCAGATAAGGGTTTTTTCCTTTTCTCTTTTCTTTTCTTTTCTTTTCTTTTCTTTTCTTTTCTTTTCTTTTCTTTTCTTTTCTTTTCTTTTCTTTTCTTTTCTTTTCTTTTCTTTTCTTTTCTTTTCTTTTCTTTTCTTTTCTTTTCTTTTCTTTTCTTTTCTTTTCTTTTCTTTTCTTTTCTTTTCTTTTCTTTTCTTTTCTTTTCTTTTCTTTTCTTTTCTTTTCTTTTCTTTTCTTTTCTTTTTCCCCTCAGAAATACAAGTCCAAACTTACCTTTACTGGTACACATCAGATCATCGGCACAAGCTGTGTACCAGCCATAGCCCACCATGGTTGCAATGAACCCCAGCGGGCTCAGCAGGTAGGGACTATGCAAATATCTTCCCCCTTCAGTTCTGCTACCATGAGCAAGGACAGGTGAGCAGGCCATGGAAACAAGGTTTCCTTATTAGAAGAGCAGAACACTTAGATGCCTTCCATGTCTCCTCAGCCTGGCCAAAGAGCTTTAATAGGTCCTGAAGAGGAAGCATTTGCAACTTCCAGAGGCACCAGGTTAGATCATATGATGGCAATTGTTGTCATGTGGTCAACTTGTCTGTGGTGCTACAAATTGTTCCACTTCTGTTTAGCCAGTAATTCAGATCTGGACAGCAGTCAGGTGGTAAAGCTAGTATTCAGGTAAATATATATGCTGGAAACACTTAGAATCCCCTACATTTTTCGCTTTGGTAGTCCAGCACAAAAAACATTACTTCATGCTAAAAAACACCCCACAAATGTTGTGTATGAACACTGTAAAATTCATATTGAAAATCTAAGTGGAAACTCGAACACTTAATTGACAAAAGCCTTAGGGAAATTATGGTTTAGTGAAACTCCTGGCCGGACTGTATTCTTGTATTTGGATTGAATTTCTTGTGTTTGAATTTGTGCCCACTGTCTCTTGTCCTGTCACTGGGCACCACTGAGAAGAGTCTTGCTTTATCTTCTCTACACTGTCCCATCAGATACTTCTGCACATCAGTAAGGTCCCCCCAGATCCTCTTTTCATCAGGGAAGAAGTTGTTCAGCAGAGTGGTCTGGGTTGACCCAAAGAGGCAGATGAATCAGAGTTCTTTCAAGGCATTCTGAAATCAAGACTGCTCAGTTTTCTGATGGTCAATTTTGAAGCAGGCTTTTTTGTTTTCATCTTTTTAATCAAAATGGAAGATTAAATTTTCTTCAGAAATAAAACATTTATTGAAGAAAAACACTTTAAAATATGGCATTTAACTGAAAAATATTTTCAACGCAAGATCTACTGACTGCCCCAATGCAAAGCACCAATTTATCACTGAGAGCTGAGTTGTCTGCACATTTTGTTGTCTGTTTTATGCATTAGCAACAAGTCTAAAATGCTCAGCTCTTCAATGAAGTCCCCTTAATCTGTCAAAATTGATGAAAGAATAAAATGAGAGGTTTTAAAAAATTTCTTTCTTGAAACCTAGCACTAATTTTTTTTCCCTCAGTGCAACATGAATGGTCTTAACATACCTTCAAAATAAATACTATTATCACTGTTTCCTAGTTGAGGAAACAAGTACAGAGGTAACACAATTTGCACATGTCATTGGGCAAATGTCAGTAAAGAAAACAAAAAGTGGGTCTCCCAATTCTCTACAATTGCTGCACAACTTCTCTAAAATATCTTGAAGTTGTGTGGTTATTTTTATTTACTTCGACATGGCTGGATTAAAATTAGTTTTTATTCAATGGCATAAAATGATTTTGCACTGAAGATCAGAACAGCAGATGTATTATCTCTAAACAGTAGCTAATAGTCTGCTAAAAAGCAAAGCCAGCTGTTATATCTCAAGTGTACCTGGAAGCTGTGCCCAGTGCTGTGATCCATGCCTGGAAAATCCCAGCAAGGAATGAAAATGGGCTTTTCCTTGTTATCACAAAGTAGAGCAGAGGCAGGAAGATCCCTCCGTGGATGAGAAGACCCACAATCACTGTGACCATGTACATGCCAAGTTGTCTAGCTACTACTTCTAAGTCCTTGATTGCAATGATTTTTCCACAGATGAGACAAGCAATGCCCAAAGGGGAATACCTGGAAAAAGGAAATAAAAATAGACAGAACTAGTCTTTGCAGCATAGCCATAAAAATTTTGCTCAACAGAGATGGACTAGAGAAAGAGTAGGGGCTCTCAGGCTCAACACTGAGATGCAGATCAGGAATAAATGGAAATTCAATAGGTATCTTTCACATCTTTTTAAAAAATAAGGGTCCTCTCCAGTGAACTCCCCATCTACTTAATTTTGTTCCACCCCACTGAATGCAATATGTATTTCCTTAATAGTCTTTGATCCTGAAATAATACTGTACAAGAACACTATGATGTTACACAGGCTTGGATATTATGAAGAGTGGTGCAGTATTTGTTCTTAATACATAACTTTTACAACCCATTGCTTATCTGATTTTATAGAGTAGCATTATTTGCTTCAGTTAAACTATTTGTTGACATGGATTACTTTTATCTTGAAGGCTGCAAATGTTTTCATTATGTTCATTCAATAATTTGGACGGACATTATTTAGTTTATGGATTCTTCATTAATTATGTGGTTTTTTAGGCCAGGGTTTTTGTCACCTCAGTCATGTGATGCCCCAATGGCATAAATGGAACTTTTAACTAGGATCACAATCATTAAGGTTGGAAAAGACTTCTAAGATCAAGTCCAAACATCAACCCAACACCACCATGCCCACTAAACCACGTCCTAAAGTGCCACATCCATGCAATTCTTGAACACCTCCAGGGATGGTGACTCCACCACTTCCCTGGGCAGCCTGTTCCAGTGCTTGACCACTCTTCCAGTAAAGAAATCTTCCCTAATAACCAATCTAAACCTCCCCTGGTGCAACTTGAGGCCATTTCCTCTTGTCCTGTCACCAGGAAGAAGAGAAAAACACCCACCTCGCTACAACCTCCTTTCAGGTAGTTGTAGAGAGCGATAAAGTCTCCCCTCAGTCTCCTTTTCTCCAAACTAAACAACCCCAGCTCCCTCAGATGCTCCTCATAAGCCTTGCTCTCCAGACCCTTCACCAGGTTCATTGCTGTTCTCTTGACATGCTAAAGCATGTCAATGTCCTTCTTGTAGTTAGGGGCCCAAAACTGAACACAGGATTGGAGTTGCAGCCTCACCGGTGCTGAGTACAGGGGCACAATCACTTCCCTGTTCCTGCTGGCCACACTATTCCTGATGCAGGTCAGGATGCCATTGGCCTCCTTGGTCACCTGGGCACACTGCTGGCTCATGTTCAGCTGGCTGTCTATCAACACCTCCAGGTCCCATGTGTGGATCCCATCTGGCCCCATAGACTTATGAGTGTCCAGGTGGCATAGCAGGTCATTAACTGCTTCCTCTTGGATTATCAGGGGTTTATACTGCTCTCTGTCCCTGTCATCCAGTTCAATGAGGATAGCTGGTCTGACTACTAAAGACTGAGGTAAAGAAGGCATTAAGTACCTCAGCATTTTCCTCATCCTTGGTGGAAGCTTTCTCCCCCACATCCACTAAAGGATGGAGATTCTCCTTGGCTCTCTTTTTGTTGTAAATGTACTGGTAAAATGTTTTTGTTATCTCTTACGACAGTGGCAAGATTGAGTTCTAGCTGGGCTTTTGCTTTCCTAATTTTCTCTCTGCATGATCTAACAAGATCCCTGTACTCTTCTTGCATTGCCTGCCCCTTTTTCCAAAAGTGACAGTATTCTGTATTGTTATCTCTGATAATAATGGCAGCATAGTTTGGTAATAAAAAAATCTGAAATTAATGGGTATTATTAAAAAAAGACACTAATCAGCTGTAGTAAAAAGTGCCTGAAAGTGCACGGATAGAAGACAATATTTACACATGCACTGGTAAAGGTTAGTATATTATATATACTAACTTGGGAGTCTCGGTTGATGAAAAACTCAACATGAGCCAGCAACGTGCACTTGCAGCCCAGAAGGCCAACCACATCCTGGGCTGCATCAAAAGAAGTGTGACCAGCAGGGCAAGGGAGGTGATTCTGCCCCTCTACCCTACTCTCATGAGATCCCACCTGGAGAACTGCATCCAGTTCTGAGGCCTCCAACACAGAAAAAACATCGAGCTGTTGGAGCAGGTCCAGAGGAGGGCCACAAAAAAAGATCAGAGGGCTGGAGCACCTCCCCTACAAAGACCGGCTGAAAGAGTTGGGGCTGTTCAGCCTGGAGAAGAGAAGGCTACAGGGGGACCTTATTGCAGTCTTTCAGTTCCTGAAGGGGTCTTACAGGAAAGCTTGGGAGGGACTTTTTACAAAGGCATGTAGTAATAGGACAAGGGGAAATGGCTTTAAACTGGAAGAGGGTAGATTTAGACTGGATATTAGGAAGAAATTCTTTACTGTAAGGGTGGTGAGACACTGGCACAGGTTGCCCAGGGAAGCTGTGGATGCCCCCTCCCTGGCAGTGTTCAAGGCCAGGTTGGACAGGGCTTGGGGCATCCTGGTCTGGTGGGAGGTGTCCCTGCCCATGGCAGGGGTTGGACTGGATGAGCTTTAAGGTCCTTTCCAACCCAAACCATTCTATGATTCTATATAATATTGACATTCACTTCCTCTGTTTTACAAAACTTAACCTAGGAGAAAGTAATATGTGTAACGTGAAGAAACAGGAAACAAAATGCCTCTCTGAAAATAAATGGTAATATTTATTTTCCAAAATGATTAGTGATTTGGATGCTTAATTAAAGACAGTACAAAGGAAACTGACTTTCAGAATAAAAGTGCTTAATATTTTCTGTAAGAGACATCATGTGGTCTCTCAAGCAACGTGCCCAAAACCTGGAAAGCCTTCAGTCGCTTGAAATGCAAGGCCAGTTGTTATACTAGTTATGATAAAAAGCCGTGTTTCAATGAACTTGACCAAGCATATTTCTTATAAAGAATTACATGGTGTCAGAGCCAGATGTCTAATTTGTTTTATGTTTCTGTAGCAATGCAATGCTCCTGAGAGTTTGGAGTTGCCGTGGGAGTTACAGCTCTCAGTGCAGAGAAATCAGAAACCAAACAAAATGTAACTCTGCATAAAGAAGTGCATTTGTCTTTATAAACCCACATTAAAAAGTCTGCTTCTGGCCACAACAATTCTTTAAAAATTCTAGACAGAAGATGAACAAGTTGAATTCCCAACATCAATCTCCTTTCTCATGGAAAAATACAGAAAAAGCCACATCAATAAAAAAATAAATGTACGGTGAATTTCTTTAAACTTGAATGATTTCCTGCCATTGCAACACTGACTACTAGAGAAAATTTATACTGTGGGCAAGGTATTATGTCTTGGGTGTACCAACCATAGTTAAGTGATGTAAGAGTAACTTCTAGCTCTTGGAGTGTTATGAGAGTATAGTGACCATCTCTCTTTGGTGGGCTTTGTGAATAAAAACAACTGTTTATGCAGCAAGGTCTTCTACAGAAAAGCAGCAGCACAACAGGAATGCAAAGTCATTCCTTCAAGTTCTTTTTTTTTGTTCTACTCATTGCCACATCACTGTTGTTATATGCATCGCTCTTGTATAACATGCTCACTTTGAAACACTGATGATGCTGAAGACTCACACTTCAGACACCCTGCTCCCTTTCCTATAAACTGTGTCCATCTAGAGCCTCAGAGAAGAGGCCTGCTGTAGCCTTGTAACTCAGGAAATCAAATTCCAGGGACACCAGGGAACCACAGGGAGCAATGAGCCATGATACAAGTGTTGAATTGAAGTGGCTATTTCTGCTTTCAAACACCTAGGAGACATGAAACGCAGTAGTAGAATGCCAAATGTAGCAATGCATTTTTATGTTCTGAACAACAGTTTTTGTATGATATGGCCACACTTGGCACTGCATACAAATACCTCTGGGGAAGCCCTTGGAAGAAACATCTCAGGGGGGAAAGGAGAAGGAAGAAAAAAATAAAAATCTACACATCACTGAAAACCACTGGAATTTTATCTGGTAGTAAAGTATTTTTACTACAGAAGACAGTGAATAAAGGTTTCTTTGTAATTATACCTCCTAGCTAATACCCTGGGATTATGCTAACCTCCCAGGAAGATTTGGACATTCTTATGTGGGGCATTCTTGCTTGCCTTCTATGTAATAAACTTCCATCATCAATGTGGCATTTGAAGCCCTTTGCTGCTACCTGCATGTCTTGGATTTCAGTAAACAAAGAACAGAATACCTTCAGAAATATTTCAAATTGGGTCCTAAATAATCCTGATCAAATAGAAAAAATGCTGCTATAGTTTTAACATACCTGTCAAGGCTTTAAAAACTGAACTATTTAATTACATTTTTTACTAACAAACTGTGGTCACTATGTGCTGTATTAGGGTTTTATGATTTTTTTTTTAAATCTTTTTTTGTTCTAGAAGTTAGAACTTCAAACTTACCACATGATCATGGTTACTAACTTCATTACAATTTCATTCAGGATGTTGAAGAAATCCACCATCATCTTGGCCTGTTCTCCCATTTTCCCCATAGCAATGCCAAAAGCAATAAAGAATCCTATCAAACCTGTTGGGGAAAAAAAAAATTGCAAGACAAAAACAAACAAAAATCCCAAGTAAAAACCATGGTTTTTAGGAAGTTTTTTTACCTAGTCAGTGTCTTGATACTACCTGCTAATCTACTTTTCAGAACTACAATGTGTTACACATCTCTTAGGACTCTTTAATATGGACTCACCCTCAACTTTCATGATCATATTTCAGAACATCTTTTATTCTTCCATATAATATTTTACTAAATTCCAGTTTCACAGTCCAACTACATTTTTTTTAATTTTTCCTGAATTGATCTAACCATCAAGAAAATATGTAAACAATAATCTTCTCAGTGCCATGCAACTGTTACAAACCTCCTGGCAAATGGGAAAGACAACATAGTGCCATATCACGACTCTACTTTGTTGCTAAAACAGTCACTAGAGACCAAGACTATTCTTCTCAACCTTTACAATAGTCCCTTGACAGATTCAACCTACAGACCAGTCAGTCCTGGAGTTCAGGGAAAGGCAAAAGCAGCCTCAGAACATAATTTCTGCAGGCCAGGAGCATTCCAGTTAAATGAAGGAGGAGGGAGCTGGAGGAGAATGTGGGTATTGCACTTTAAGCTAAACCAGAGTTTAGCTGCCATTAAACGGATTAACCTCACTGAAACCAGTGATCAGTTGATACATAATCATGGAATTCAATATGAGTAACATTTGGCTCCTAAATTTAAATGCTAAGGTGTGAAATTCTGGAGTATTGGACTATCAATGTGAAAAACCAACTGAGTGTATCTGTCATATATTACTTTGGAGCTGTGTCTCCAAGGCTAACCTTTACCATCTAGCAATTTTCAGTGTCTAGAGTGAGATTATTAACTGATACTGATAGATAGCTTGAATCTTCAACCACTCTTTGAAGCTAAACTGTCATTCATTATATGAGTTCAGAATCTAGCAATGTGTGACTCAAATGGGAAATTCCTAAGGAAAAACCCATCAGGACTCAAAAGCATTCAAGAGAAGGGAATTTCAGCTACCAGTACTCTGGGAAAAGACAGGCTGTCCCATATTCTCACACTGGATTTAGCAATCAGACTTTTTTTTCAAATCCAATCTCCCGGATATAAAGTAATTATTAAGCACCAAGTTATCTTTGTTGAGTCACTTGAATATGGAAGTGAACTGTGTGTTTGTGTGCTGCAGAGCATAGCAAAATGATGAAAAGCTCTTCAGTCAAAGACCAAGAAACTTCCTGGAATTCAGACTCTGCATCAGAAAATGTTAGTAGGTAGTTTTATTCATTAATTCCAAACTATCTGCTATGTTAGTCATAAGAGTCAAGTTGATTCATATTTGCAGGTATTTGCCTGGCTTGTACAACCGGATGGCAATTCCCCAATATATTCACTTCTTCATTCAAAACCAAACCACACTAAAACAAAAAATTCTGCAACATTTGAGAGCCATTGGTCAAAATAGTACAGAAAATTCCTGACCTAAACTGTGTATTTCCTTTCTGTAGGAATTATATTCATCCTTGTATTGGGTTTTCTGTGAGGAGTTTGGGGTTTTTGTATTAGCAGGGGAGGGCTATTGAGATAGCCCTGGAAGCAGCTACTAGAAGATCCCCTGGTTCCAATGTCAGACCCACCTCTGACCAGGGCCAAGCCAATCAGCACCCCTGTGAATTAATGTATTTAAGAGGGGTGCAGTGCACGGCCCACTCTCTCATGCTGACCAGACTGGGCCAGCCTGGGTGCTGCAGAATGAGCGATAGCTTTCTATGAGGTCACAGAGGAGTGTGATGCCACAGTCTGAGCAGTGACCCTCTGGGAGGTCTCACAGGAGCTCTGTTCTTCACGTTCAACTCCATCCATCTATGCCGTCACATTGGAGCATGATGCTTCTAGGCAAGGACCAAACTCCTGTGATGCCACAGAAGACTGCGCTGCACGTCAAATCTCCAAGGTGTCACAGAGAAGCGATGTGCTGTAGGCTTGGCGATATCCCTCTATGAAGTCACAGAGAAGGATGCTGAAGCATGCATGGCAATGTCCTTCTGTGAGGTCAAAAAGAAGTACGGTATCAGAGGCAAGACACCATTCCTGATTGACATCACAAAGGAGAGTGCTGCCTCAGGCTGCTCACCAGACCCATTTATGTCACAAAGCAGCTCAGGGTGGCAGGGCATGTTCCATCACAGAGGAGATCTCTGCTGCAGGCTGGGTGACACCCCTCTGTGACATCATGGAGGAGTGTGATTCTGGAAGTGTGGAGCTGTAGCCCTGTGACATCAGAGGACTGCAGCACTGCAAGATTGGCACTGTACATCTGTGATGTCAAAAACCTTGAGCTTCTCTGCAGCTCTAGCCTGAAAAAGAGAGCCAGGAATTCTTCAGAACCATCAGAAGGGACCTGCAGTGCAGAAAGAAGGAGGACCTGAGGAGAACAACTGTGCAGACACCAAAGTCAGTGAAGAAAGAAAGGAGAGGGAGGAGGAAGAGGTGTGTGGAGCCAAGGTTCCCCCTGCAACCCATGGTGAGAATGCAGGTCGACCCACCTGCAGCCTGTGGAAGTTAACCAGTGGGGCAGATCCACACGAGAAGGTGGCTGCCCCTGAAGAGGCCTTGACTCCATGGGCAGTGTGTGCTGGAGTAGTTTGTGTGTGAGGGAACTGCAGCCATGGGCAGACCCACATTGGACCTTTGTGGAGGACTTTTTTTCCTGTGGGAAGGTCACCATGAGGAAGCAGAGGGAGAGTAGGAGGAGTCCTCCCTATCCCTGAACAGGAAGGAGCAGCAGAGACTGCATGGGATGAACTGACTGCAACCCCTATTCCCATCTCCCTGCGTCTCTGGGCAAAGAGAGGGAGATAAAGAAATCGGGAACAAAGCTGAGCCTGGGAAGAAGGGAGGGAGGGGGGGAGGTGTTTTGATTTTAAGATCTGGTTGTATTTCTCACTGTTCTACTCTGATGGTATTGGTAACAAATTAAAATGGTTTTGGGTTTTTTCCTCCCTATGATGAGTCTGTCTTTTGCCCATGACCATAAGTGGTGAGAAAAAGCCCTCCCAGTCCTTATTTTGTCTAACCCCCTTTTTGTGGGCATCGTGGTGCTCAGTTGTTCACTGGGTTCAAACCACAAGAAGCCTGCTAGCACTTTTCTTATCCATGACAGTGCCTGCACAAAACATGTCCACACTAACTGTAATTCATCTCTCACGTTAGAAATACTGCTTCATTTTAATGCATAAGCAGACTCCAGTAGAGAAAAAAAGCAGGTGAGGGTAACAGCATGAGCAATGAGCTGCTGCCTCACGCAAGGTACCAAATACCAATTTGCAGCTTTGAAAGACAGCAGCTCCTCTACCCACAGATGTTGAGTGGAAGGAGAAGCCATGGAGGCAGGCAGAATACAGTAGCTTCTGGCTCTTGTAGAGCAGGCTGCTTTGCAGAGAAACAAATCATCTCTGATCAGCTTACTGATGCTGTCTCCCCTACGTCTAACCAAAGCAGCCACTCCCAACCATCTCACCAACACCTGGAGAAGCTCTGCAGGCACAGCAGCCACTGTGTCAGCAGGAGCAGCTCATCAGCTGTAAGGAGTTTGTAAGGGGCCATTTGCCCCTAAAAAGTGATGGCCTAGTGGTGAGATAAAGCAGTGGTTTAGGTACTGCCACATACTGTTGAGGATTACACCTATAAGCACAAGTGACAGCATCAGTCCTGTGGACATGCAGCCACCAAAGCATGTGTATCTTCAAGTGTAGGTGTGCCAATGAGGCTACAAACTGAGAGCTAATTTGTGACCTACTTCACCCACATCCAGAAAGTAAAAAGGTGAAGGAGGAGCTGACAAAACACTGAGTCTAGGCACAGAGGAGAAAATAGAAGCAGTGTGGTGGGTCTTTGTTCCTCCCTGTCCCCTGCCCAGTTCAAACAGGTGCTTCAGGAAGGGGTGGAAGAAAGGCAAAGCCTTCACCCCCACTTGCTGGCTTGTCCAGACATGGTGGCATGACAGTTGTTCAGAATTTGCAGCTGATAAATGTTAGCAGCCCAGATGAAAGAAGAGAGCTGTGACTCAGAGATGTGTCAAGCCTCTGGGATTTTTCTTGGGTAGTGTGTTTCACACCCCACCTCTCACTTCAGGCTCTGATTCAAGCCAAATTCTAGTTCAGCGTGCCCAAGGTACCTACTGGAAACCACTGAGCTAAAATTCATCAGGAGGTGGATAAAGCACTGGCGTTTGAAGCTCCCCCCATACTGTTTTGCAAATATGCATTAGTATTAGTCTAGTTAAGCTACTTCTAGAATGAAAGGATATTTTGGATACCTCCTACATTCTTCCCCACTGTCCTCCAATTAATACCCGCAAAGCTGCTAATCCAGAATAATTCACTTGATTGTTGCTGTGATACAGTCATATTTCCAGTAAAACCATTAGATTTTCATCTCGGAGACCAATGGACAACCAGTAGGTGATAACATTTGATGATTATTTGGGGAGATTAAACTTTCACTGAAGAGCAGATCAGACATCATTGGCTACCCAGTCACAGCCAAAAGCTGTGTCATACATATGATGTACATATTTGACAGGCAAAACGTTTTCCTACCCAGGACATTCATGCCATCCTTAAATTCAAGTCCTTTCTTAATGACCAGCTGGGCTTCTGGTGGTGCTTCACGCACTGTCTCATTCATCATTGCAAAAGCAGAATCAGTGACATTAGATGGTTCTTCAATGGGTGGAGGCACCAGCACTTTCTTGGTGACAGTTTGGATCTGAAGGCAAAAAAAAGTGGGGGATGAGAATGGAAACAGACTGAATGTAAGACATATGGCAGATCAGGAAATAATAAAAAGTCTTCACTTGAAATTCCAGGGAACTATATTTTTAAAGGATTAGACATGCATTCCACAACCTCTTACCCCCTCTTCCAAAAATAAGTTTGTTTCTCAATAGTTTTAAGAGTCAAAACGTCCTGGGAGTCTTCCTCATGACTCTAGTGTGAAAAGTATGGCAAATACTTGTTCCTTACCACTACGATGTAACATTTTACAGATAGTTAGCTCCTTTGTCCAGATGGTTCACAAATGGTGCTTCACAGATTGTATGTTACATGCTGATACCATTTATTTAGCACCAAAAGGCAGGCACCTCTAAGATCAGTTACAGCAGCAGCTCTGCAGTAAGGCTTGTTATGGTCTGCCCAGCTAAAGTTATCATAGTTAGTTTGATGGTAACTTGAATTGAAAAATTTGGACATTTCAAACACTTCACTTCATGACTGCACCAAGAGAGCTCAAAAGGAAATACACACAGTCCCCTGTACTCTCTAATTAAAATATTATGAGTGACAGGTAACAGAAAAATTATCAAAGCTGCCAGCTACCTATTAAATCAATTTTGACCATCTCAAAAAAGAAGACATCAGCATCTGAATGGATCTGGATCTCTGCTGGCACATGAAAGGCAGGGTCAAGGGAAAGCTGGGAAGGAATGGTAGGAGGAGAAATGAGTTGAGTTTATGTCTAGGAAAAAAAGAGAGGAGTGAGTGGAAAAAGAAAGATCTGTGACTTGCTGCTTTTAGAAGGGACATTTTCCTTCCACTTCACACTTTGAGCCTTTCCTGCCTCTTCATGGCTCTAGGACAGGCAAAATTATTAGGAAGCTATGACTGGTTTGCCATTGTTTTCTATCTGCTCCCTACTTTTCTTGTTGTTAGAAACATGTTTGAGGAAGGCATCGGAAACAGTGCCTTAGCCTTTTAGAAAGAACATTTACACCTCCTTCCTGTTTGGTTGGACACTGTAATGTTGTGGATCACGATCCAGATTCTATCTGTATATAAGGTTTTAAACTATCTTACAACTCTACTTTCAAAGTCTGCTGTCTAAATCTAGAGGAAATGTAGACAGAAAAACTACATAGCTTTGTATGAGAAATGCTTCAGTTGTCCTGAAACAACCCAACATTGCTGCACATATACTTTTTTTTCTTTTGAGTTAAATTTTATCTGAGAGATGTTGTCAACATATTTTTTATGTGTGGTATCCAGAATGTAAGAACAGAGTCACAGAAATTAAACTTAAAACATTAGACTCTGCTCACTCACAAATTCCACTACAGTCACTTAAGTCAAAGGTCCTCAGCCCTTCTTTGCACAAGGCCACAGTCACTAAAAATACTGAGACTAACATAAAGTTTGGACTCTGACAACAATGTCTGGGGCCAGAAAGCAATTTAAATGTCACAGTCATATTTACAGATGATAGTCCCATTCTCTTTAATGGCACATAAGATCTTAAGCTTCTGCACAAATAGCAGTTTTCATTATAACAGATGACCACTTGGTGTGGATGAATGGACCACTTGGTGGATAAGGAACTGGCTGGATGGTCACACTCAAAGAGTTGCAGTCAATGGCTCAATGACCACGTGGAGACCAGTGCTGTTTAATATCTTTGTCAGCGACACGGACAGTGGGATTGAGTGCACCCTCAGCAAGTTTGCTGACAACACCAACCTGGAGGGAAGGGATGCCATCCAGAGGGACCTGGACAGGCTGGAGAGGTGGGCACATGCCAACCTCATGAAGCTCAACAAGGCCAAATGCAAGGTCTTGTACAAGAGTCAGGGCAATCCCAAGCACTGGGATTACAGGGCTGGGTTGAGAATGGATTGAGAGCAGTCCCAAGGAGAAAGACTTGGGGTTACTGGTTGATGAGAAGCTCAACACAAGCTGGCAACATGCGCTTGCAGCCCAGAAGATCAACCACATCCTGGGCTACATCAAAAGCAGCATGGCCAGAAGGCTGAGGGAGGTGATTCTGCCCCTCTGCTCTTGTGAGACCCCACTTGTAGTACTGCATTCAGTTCTGAGGCCCCCAACACAAGAAGGACATTGAGCTGTTGGAGAGGGTCCAGAGGAGGCCAACAAAGATGATGAGAGGGCTAGAGCACCTCCCCTACAGGAACAGGGTGAGAGAGTTGGGGCTGTTCAGCCTCGAGAAGAGAAAGCTCCAAGGAGACCTTATAGCAGCCTTGCAGTACCTGAAGTGGGTGTACAGGAAAGCTGGGCAGGTAGCGATAGAACGAGGGGAAATGTCTTTAAACTGGAAGAGGATAGATTTAGACTAGATATTAGGAGGAAATTCTTTCCTGTGAGGGTGGTGAGACACTGGCACAGGTTGCCTAAGGAAGTTGTGGATGGCCCCTCCCTGGAAGGGTTCAAGGTCAGGTTGGACAGGGCTTTGGGCAACCTGGTCTGGTGGGAGGTGTCCCTGCCTATGGCAGGGGTTGCACTGGATGATCTTTAAGGTCTCTTCTAACCCAAACCACTCTATGATTCTATAAATTAAGAATTTCTTGTGGACTATACAAAAATTCAAGAAATATTGACGTCCCATGGTTGTTTGGAGTTTAGTCTGCAAATGAACTATCTCAAAATTGCAATTGCATTCCTTCAATGCTTTCTGCCTGACACCATTAAAATCAGTTAATTTCCCTCCTAGATAGAGACAGATAAAGCCTGACTCCTTGCTGAGAAGTTAAGGACTAATAGAAGGCACAAGTTTCATCAGGAAAAGAGGGTGACTTACTTTGCAAATGAAAGGTGGCTTTGTGGCAGACGCTTTAGTGGCAAATATTTTGGAATCTGAGAAAATTAAACACTGGAAAGCCAAAAAGCTCAGTAGCTTTTTAAACTAAGTTTAAAAAATAATCAATTGAATTGGTGAGTCACAACTAGTGAATTGACCAGGACATTGATATTATAGATACTGAAAAAGCAACATTGAGGTTCCAAGAAAACTATCTGATATTGGTAGCTTAATTCTTCTTTCTCCCACTTTTTCTCCCTTTGCCAAGATATTTCACCACTGTCAACTGACCAGAAATTAAATTCTTCTCTCTTCCATAGTTCAAATGAGGGAAAAGAATCAAAAAATGTAAGTACACTGCTCTCCCTTTACTCAATTTTGCAACATTACGTGTGATGTTTAGCCACGCACAGTTTGACCACATGACTGACATTCCCATGATGATTTGGAAATATTGAGAATGTTCTCTCTTTTAACCCCCAGGGGCTATGTGGGGTTTTTTTATGGAAGTCCATGCAAGAAGTGAAGCAATCCAAACCCTTTTGGCAGCTTAAGTTGCCCTCTATTCTTCCACCCTTCATGGCCTCTTCTGTCTTTCCCCTCTTCTCTTCACTTTATTCTTTGGCCATAACTACAGCTCCAGCTATCATGCCATTTCACACTTAAGAACAGGTTTGGCAAAAAACACTGTTCCACAAAAAAAAAAAGCCTGCATTATTGCCAAACAATTTATTTGTAGGAAAAAGCAGCTTACGTACAAGAAGTATGCTTAAGCAGAAATTAGGAAGCATACATTTTTCATTTATTTTACCCCTCGAAGAGAAGCTGTTTGATTAAGCATTGGTGAAAAGCTTTCATCTAAATTATCTGTCTACAGAGCAAGCAACACATGGTGCAAGCATTCTTGTTTTCCAGCATGCTTCAAACCTGGCCTGATGGAGCCACCTGTAGGTGGGTCAGCCACTTGACTGTCTTATCCCCACCTAGTCTGGACTCTAACACAGCAATAGAAGTTATGAGAGGTTGGGTTTTGGGGTGCATTTCCACTGGCAACCAGCTGGAATGAAAATCATCCATATATTACAAACAAGGCATTGCAGAACCACCAGCTCTGTAATTAACAGCCAAGAACAAATTAAACCTGGGTGCAAGATCCCGTAATTAATCAGCTTTTCAGCCCCAAGCCAGCATTCATGGCTATACACATTGTGTAAAAAGTGAGGAAAAAAAAGTTTACTTAATAACAAACTAGAAATATTCTTCTTTAAAAAACAATGTATTTAAATAATAACTTCAACATGAAATGAAGAAGCTATAAATAATGTTCTTTCATTTACCTGCTCAAGACTTAAGACCTGTATTTCTCTTTGCATCATCATTTCTGTCATTCACCAAACAATGACATTAACTCTACAGATACCTCTGGTAAGTAAAAGATGTAAAAAGATGTAAAAAATATAACAAATGAATAGAAGGATTTACCTGCTGAAAGCATGCTTGGACTAGGTTTTCAGGGAACAAGTTTCGGATCAGATCCAAGAAAGCATCCAGACTAGATACTTCATCATTCTTCTTCCCTTGACCAAGCTGTTTCTTGAGTTTTGGATTCCCTGGATGTATGGCTAAAACCAAAATCACACCCAGCACAGCAGCGATAATAGTGGTGGACATGTAGTAGACCATGGCTCTTGTACCCAATCGGCCACTTGCTTTAGCATCTAAACCAGACAATCCTGCAGGTGTTTTATTTTAAGAAACAAACAAATATATTGACAGTCAACATCCAATTCAATAATCATCAAATGAAATCCTTTATAATTTGCAAAGTTTAATGACTCCCTAAAGGTGCCTGTATACTAAATTCCCACCACTAGACAGATTACTGAAGCTTCTCCCTGCAATTCTTAGGTGAACAATGTCTGCTGCTACTGATTTGAAGAGAACCATTTCAGATTCCATCTAATCACAGAGGCGGTATTGAAAAACAGAGAAGATATCAGACCATAATTTGCCCTTGATTGCTGCAAACTGGTCATGGTCTGGCTGACGCCACAGCTTTAGGAAAGCTAGGCTGGCTAGTGTCATGCCATTTTACTTGCAAGGTCCAATTCAGTAATCAGGTGAAACAGCATATTAAGAAATTTCTGATGTTCAAGAAGGTAGTATGTGTTCATGTGTTTGAAAATAAATTAACTAGAGCATCTACATATTAAAATCAATGAAGTTAATCAGAAAGTAATTCTGAAGTACACACGGCAACTGCAAAATCCCTGACAGGATCACACTATTATTCTTTCTACATCACAAAAAGCAAACCAGGTGATATCTGTAGCAAGCATCTTAAGGTATTTATGGCTAATGGATCTTACCTGTGATTAAACTGGAGATAATTAAAGGGAGGATCAGCATTTTTAGCATCCTCATAAGTATATCTCCTGGGAAGGCTATTAACATGATGATGTCAGGGTCAATAGGTGTTGCTAGACGAAGAAGACCCCCACACACTGCACCCAGGATGACACCTGGAAGAAGAATAAAAGGGACCAGGTAGGTAACATAAATATACCTGAATGCACACTGATTACCCAGAAGAACCACCTAGAAGAAAAGTGGTTACACAAGGCAGCTGATTTTTGGTACAGAGATAGATTTTGGAAAGCTTAGCCTTCTGATTAATACAAGGCTGTAACATGCTTACCATGTATCTCATCATGAAAGAGAAGTGGTCCTGGTGTAGGATCTTCTGCCAGCTGAGCTTACACCTAATGTACTATTCTGCTTCTGCAAATACAAATTTGCTGCAAACCACAATGTCATTTGAGTATTTTTACTAATACTGTACAGGCCTTGAAATACATTGAGGGACAGTCAAATATAATTCATATTGTCATGCTACAGCTGGCAAAATTGAGGTACCAAGAGATGAAATTATTTATATAATGCCATACAGAAGCGAAAGAAGATCCAAGGTTAGGACCCATCTCTTCAGAGTATGACATCTAGCTCTCGAGAATGGCACCACTTGAAAACAAGGTCAGTATCAGTATTTATAGCCTAAAAGAAACCCTGCAGGAAGGCTTGGTCTTGTGAGGAAAACAGATTCAAGTTTCATTTGGGGGTTTTGGAAGGGAGTGCCTGATCTGAAATACTGCACATATCATTGAAGAAAACTTGAATCTTATTACTCATTTATTAGTCTTCCCTTTGATGATCTACATCCTTCTCTTTTGTGTGTGTGCGCGCACTAATGGTCTCAAATCACTAACAACCCCTTCATCATTTACTTAGATTTGTACACTGATAACATCTAAATCCGTCTCTTGGGATTGAGACTGTTACAGAATAGTCTAGGTGGGATGTTTACTTTCATAACATGGTCTCTGTGCATGGATATTTTATGTTTCTATCCTGGGTGCCTTTGGTTTTGTGATCCTAAGCCCAAGTTTCAAGTGTAATAAAACTTTGACAGCAAAGCCTGAGTTGTGATTTGCAGCAACTACAACTCTTTGAAGTATCAGTTTGATACAGTGAAAAATATATATTTTAAACTTTTTCTGGATCAGCATCAGGTATCCTCTAAAGATTATTCAAAGCAAATACTGTCTAAACACTTCAGCAGTATGGGTTTTGAAGGCTGTTAAAATATGGATGTGAAATTTGCAGCTCAAGACGAGCTGCAGCTGGTCTTTCAAACAATAACAAAATAGAGTATGTCTATGAATTTTCTGCATTTGGCTGTTAGGCTTTCAGTGAAAATGAAACAGGCAAAGAGCCAGTGAACCACAATAAAATGTCAAACTGTTCCATATTTGGAAGCTGCTAAAGCCAGAGGCAATACTCGGGATGAGATCACGGAGCACTGGCTTACAGCTCCAGAGAGGGACACAAACCTTAAAAGCAGTGGAGCATGAACTGAAACATAAAAGGTGAAGGAAAGGAAACTTTGAAGAGTTTTTGTCTTTTTTCAAATAACTGAGAGAAAAACATCTGTAGTGCATTTAGTTCTACTGGATTACATCGATCTGATTGGCCTTGGGACTGAGATCACACTCCCTTCAAAGTCAGATACAGAATGTATCTCAGTAGTGCGGATTTTCTCTGTGTCATGTTAGCAATACCCTGCACACCTGAAGTAAAGAGAATGACTGTGGGCATCCTATTTACTCCCTGGTCATTCAACTGGAACAGCTGATGACCACAGACAGGGTCTGTGATACTACAGGAACAAACACAGAGACACGCAGCTTACCAAATACAGTGAGAGTCAGGAGCAGGTTCCTGTGCAGCGACTGGCAGAACTGCACACATATGTTCCTGGATCTGTGCTCCACGGGACTTAAATGACTTTCATGCATCCGAACTTCTACTTGCTTAGGCATATTGTTGGCACTAGAATAAAAAATGAAAATCAAGTAAAAGTTATAGCACAAGATGCCAAAAGTGACAGGAAACGATGGATTACTTCCATCATAGAGCACTGGGGAATCTGATGCATATTCCATTGCTTCCCACATTTCACAAACACTGTATATTTACTGCTCTGGAGAAGTCTCTGAAATGGCAAAGGTTTGTCCTTCTAAAGGTGTAGCCTTTAAGGTATTTTTTGCCATTCTCTCTCAAACGGTAGAGATGTAAACAGAATTCACAGGACACATCATCCCAACTGTTTCATGGACTAAGCTATTGGTCTTGAGCTGGAAAAAACAAGTTTCTCCAAAGATCATGCCTGTCTACTTAAGTAGGAGAGATGGCTGAAGAACAAAGTTTCCATTAGCAGGAAAACGCAGATTTTAATATCTTCTACATACACATTCTAATTCACGAAAAGTTTAAAAATGAGGATTTACTTGCAAAATACAGCATTCTGCAATATTTTGTTTAATCTCCAAAAAAAGTTTCAACATTATCATTTTATTGTAATATAATAAGAATGCTGAGGTCAAAAGAATCTTTTTCAACTTGGTTCTAATGAGACTTGAACAAATGCCACAGAAAATGAGTCAGAAAACTACACATTCTCCAATAAAAACTTTGGTTTCATTGAATTGGCAGTGTTTAGAAGAAAAGGTTTTTTGACTAACTCTGGTTTATGTTTGAGTAAGTGATATGCACATGAGCACAAGACTTCGAAAATCATGTCTCTAACTTTCTCAGTGCCTAAGAAATCATTTGCAATAGACTTTTTTATATGCGAAATATTAAAATGTACTTGAAAAAAAATACTAAAAATACTACAGAAATAAAACATACAGTTTCCTTAAAAGTTAAGGCTGTTTACTTAAATACGAGAAATGGGTAAAGAGCAAATATTTTATTATCAAGAAAATACGTATTTTGAGATCTGGTTTTATGCCAGATTAGGACAAGATTTTAGAAAAAGGAAACCAAATCTTCCTCTACAACAGGAGACTGAGGTCTACAGATCTAAAACAGGTCTGAAAAGATATATGAAGTTTCTATGCTCTCAATACTAAACCATTTCCAGGGAATCAAAACTTGTTTATATATATACAGTATAGGTTGTTGTCTTCATAAAGTTTCTCAACAGAAAGCTATGATTAGACCTGTAATAAGAATTCAGTCATTTTTATGCAAATAGTTCCATTATTTTCCTTCTTGAAGTGAAATGGCATTCCCATCCAACACATTTGGTTGTAGTACCAGCAGAAAGCGCATTAGAGGATACTCTTTTTTCTTTTTTTCTTCTAAAGGGGGGAAAACCCTCCAAGTGTTGTAATTTGTGCCTTTTAAAATAATCTACAGTGGTGGTTGCAATAATATGTACTGCTGACAGTGGAATAACAAACAAGAATATCAGCGCACACTCCAACAGCTTAACTGTGAAGCGTGCCTACTTCTTGAAGATTTATGAATGCAAGTATCAGCGATATGTAAGGATTAGCCAGGGGACAATGTGCATAGCAGTTATTTGAGAAATTATGAGAAAGATGAGACAGTGTCTGTAGTTTTCATGCATATGGGCCACAAAGCCATTAAATCACTATTGGAAGTGTGCCACAAAATCAAGGAACTCAGGATCCAAACTTAGCAACTGGGGATTACATCTAGTTTCACTTGCACTCTGAACACAAATGTAAAACTTGTTTAGACCTTTTATTCACTACAGGTTAATTATATACGCCTCTGAAACTTGAAATATGGACAGCTGAAATTAATTCAAAAGAAAACCTCAGAGGCTCTTCCATTAGCAAATAACTAGGCAGAAGAAGAATGGATCGGTAAACAAAAGCACTTGATATATTATGTTATGTATCCTTCTGGGATTTTGCTTTGGGCTTGGTTTAGTCTGGTCTCCTGGACCCTTTCCCACCTGACGCCATGCCTATAGCTTCATATCCTCCAAAGGAAAGTCACCTCACAAATACCTGCTTCTCTAGTTGTGGGCCTTTTCTCTAATTCACAGACAACAGACGCTTATCATTCCCCTGACACCACTGCTGAAATAAGTCCTCCCTTTCAGAACCAGGCCTCTGGTCCTGCTCTTGTATGCAAGCCTTATTTCTATTCCCATCCATTTCTAAGTGACAGCATGGTCTTTGCTGGTCCCTTTCTACTCCAAGTCTGGTCAGCATACCAAGGTACATGAAGGGAGGGCATGGTGGATCACAGCTGCAGCAACTAAGTCAGGATTATACCCCATGTGAACCAAAACCAGCCCTGCTTGAGGTGGTCAAACCACACAGAGCTTTTACATGATAGCAACCATCTTCAGAAGTTCAGCCGTGTAAAATGTAGATATCCAAATGCCCTCTGAGAAGAGAAGGAAATGAGGATACAAAGCTCTTTAAGGACATTCTGAAATTTACGGGAACTTAATACCATATTGTGTGCTTCCCTCAAGAGCAAAATTCATGTTCAACGCCCTTCAGCTCTTCAAGATTGTAAGGGAACCTTCAGCATGAACTGAAATTCTGATGAGTATGGGTTTTTTAAAGAAAAAGACTCAATACTAAAATATGCAGATGTGCTAAAAAAAAGCATTATCACATGACTATCATCACATGAAAAACAGTACCATACAGGATAATAATCTAAGCATTTTTACTGTTAGCTCTGCTCTTAGCAATGAGATATTGTTCCAGGGTTTTGAGTATGTTGCAGGTGGGGAGGGAGAGGAGGGAAAAAAATAATGAATAAAAACCTTCTGCAAAGGATAAGAAAAGCTTCATGCATAGCACATGACAAAATCAGCATTTTGCACCAGAAATTTTCTACCCAGTTACTTGAAGATGAAAATCTGTTTGAACTTTGACTCATGGAAATGAACTTCTGTCTTACGGACTGAGTCATCTGCCTTGTGCTGGTTTTGTGCCTATATTTGCATCTTGTAATTATTTAGCTCCAGAAGAAAGCAGAAGTTTTTGCACCTGAAACCTGCAGTCACATAGCAACACAACTGCTAGAAGTTCCTGTTGAAGTCAATGCAAGATGCACAGATGTAAATTAGGGCAGAATCTGGGCCCTTAGGGACAAGATCCCCCTGAATCTGTCCTACTCCTCTGCTGCATGTCACTGACATTGGTGTGTGTACACATGCACAGCTTTCTACAAACCACGAAGGCCACAGTGCCACATTAAAGCATGCGGGGAAGAGACTTAAATACATATAACACTTTCCTATGCTTCAGATTTTCTCACTGAAGGAAAAATTAATGCGTGACAGAGTGGAGCTTGACTGAACCACAACTCACGGGCAGTTCTGGAACTCAAATGCAAAGCCAGAAGTCCACCAACAACATGAGCCCCTCCTACACAACTGAACACCGCTAATATAATCTCTATGTTAATGATACCACTGTACATAGGCAAGTTTCACAGAACAGTGCAGAATGCATTTTAGCAGCTGTGATCTTTCAAACATGCAAATTATTACCTTGGTTAAATAAATCATTGTTCCACCGCACTGAGCTTCTATGGCTATTCAAACAAACAAAGCATTCTGAATGCTCATCTGAAACCCATCAGACCAAAACCTCTTTTAGTCTAACTTCACTGAAGCCACAACATGATAATACAAATTAGTTCTGCTCACTATGTCATTGTGACAAGCAGCCAAACAACTAAGCTCCAAAATAGGCCCACAGAGAACTGTAAGAACTGAGACCTTCAAAGGGGATAGTATTTTCTGCCAACTACAGGCACTTGAAAACATTGACAGGACTTACAAAAAAATGGACCAAATATTAGAAAATGTGTAGTAACATGAAATAGCACATACCAAGAGCTTTTGAATGACTGAGTATGATCTTCTGCCTAACCCAGTGTCAACTACCCTTCTCCTTCCTGAGGCAGCACTTATCCCTAGAAAAGGAGAGGACCTCCTTTGAGCCCAAAAGATTTAATTTTTATTCACCTTAGGAGTGTACAGAAGTGTCTCCAAGTAAATGCAATCTGTGTTTTTACTAACTTCAAATATGCGCTACACTGTCAAGGTGGTATCTAAGTGCATTAATGGAAACAAGTATCAGAATTAAACTGCTCCTCAACCCCACTGTATGCACAAGGTACAAAAAAAATCTCTCTCTAAGCATTTTATATTAGTTTATCTAAATATTTACAGTTAGTTTTGAATGTGAGAGATACAGCGCTATATGAGATAATCTATTTACCTGCAATATTTAAGCTGTAGTCTGTTTCTCTTGCTGATTGCTATGCATTATGGCATCAAAAGGCAGGAAAATAATGAATTAAAACACCAAGATCCCTAAGATTTTTGTTCCTATTTCCTCCAAGCATTTTTCTTATGCTTTCTTTTACCTTCCTCAGTGAAACTCCGCTGTTCTACTTCTTTTCAAGTGCTTCTTTCTTTCTTATATTCCCACTAAAGTTTCTAGGCCTAAAAGGCTGGAAAAACTGCTTCTTTTCCTTGGTTACTCAATATAACTCTTTTCCACACAAAAGTTAAGGGTTAACAATTTACACAGTGCTTGGGTGAAAATGCCCTTTTATTTTCAGTCAGTTATGGGGAAAGAACTCTGCATCTCCCAAATACTTACCCAGCTTGGCATAAACCTAGAGACTAAAAGGAAAAAAATAACCTTTCATTTGCATGAAAAATGTAGGCAAATGTAACAAGGCTAGTGAAAACAGATGCTGTAGACAAGGTAAATTAGCAGAGACTGTGTTTAATTTGTATAAGGTATTTCAGCTGTGTCAATTAATCAAGCAGGTAATTCTCAGTATAAAAGTCTGCTTTGTTTAATGCTGCCTGTAGGTTAATTTGATCTTCAGTTTGGGGGGGTGGGAATAATGAGCTGTTTAGAGGAGAGGGTCTTATTTTATTAGCATAGAAATGTCTGTTTTAGAGTAGGACAACAGAATAAGGGTAGTCATCTTTCTGGGACCTGGCAAAATAGCTTTTGAAGGTTTATTAATGGTTATTTAGTAGAGATTCGGGGTTTCAGCAAACTATTTAGGAAGGCTTTATGGAAGTGATCCTTCCCCTATACTCAGTACTGGTGAGGCCACACATCAAATACTGTGTTCAGTTTTGGGCCTGTCACTCCAAGAAGGACAATGAGGCACTGGAGCATGTCCAGAGAAGGGCAACAAAGCTGGTAAAGGGTCTGGAGCACAAGACTTAGGAGGATCAGCTGAAAGAGCTGGGGTCATTTAGTTTAGAGGAGACTGGGGAGCCCTTATCACTCTCTACAACTACCTGAAAGGAGGTTGTAGTGAGGTGGGTGTTGGTCTTTTCTCCCATGTAACTGGTGACAGGACAAGAGGAAATGCCGTCAAGTTGTGCCAGGGGAGGTTCAGATTGGATATTAGGAAAAATTACTTTACTGAAAGAGTGGTCACACACTGGAACAGGCTGCTCAGGGAGATGGTGGAGTCACCTTCCCTGGGGGTGTTCAAGAAGCACTTCAGGACATGGTTTAGTGGGCATGGTGGTGATAGGCTGACAGTTGGACTTGATGACCTTAGAGGTCTCTTCCAACCTTTATGATTCTGTGATTTAGCGAAATATAATTTTCTTCCTCGAATACCATGAATACAACATTAGTTTGTTTTGTAGCAATTACTTCAATTTAGGTAGTGAGATTAATTCTTGATAAAACAGCCTTGGACAGACTGGCTTAAGTTTTAGTTCAGGGCCTAAGAACATCTCTTGAGCTAGATGTCTGCCATCAATCCGAACACTGCTCTCCTCTAAAACAATGAGTAAATAGAAGGCATAAATGTCAGTACTTGTTCAGTTGTTCTCAGGAGGACTAGACTGCTTAAGGGAAAAAAAAAAAGGTGGGTGCACGTATGGTTAAAAAGTTGAACTAGCTTTCTTGACCTCAGAATAAAAGGTGAACAAACTGAAAATGCCTTCTTGCCCACCACCTAATACTCAGACAGGTGATTCAAATGTAGTCACAGCTGAAAAGTCATGGCAAAGATGGTATCATGGCATTCGGTGCACAGTAATCTTAGCGAAGCCTCACTAGAAGAGCTCATCCCAGCAATCAGTAAATGAGAGCTTAATCTACCCTGAAGGATATTTGTTAGCAGCAAGGCTTGGATCAGAGTTGCATCTTTCCCCTTTCCTTGGAGAGACAGTGATGGAGCACCAATGATTCAGGATCACATGCTGTGTTCATGACAGGGAAAGGGACTGAGTCTGCTTCACCCCACATAGTTGGCTCACTCCTATCCCATACATAGGAACAGGTTTACTCTGGCTGCTACATAAAAGACAGTGACATGAAAAACTTAGGAAACATCATCAGGACAAGAGAGATTTCACTAGCTGGATGTGAGGAGTTTCGACCGTGGGCTGCAACTCTCACAAAATTGGGGCTCAAGCATCAGCTTACCAAGAAACTTTTAGTTTGAGCTGAAACAGAGTTGTCTGCTGCTTAAATTAATTACATCAAGACAACAGCTGCTGAGCTTCCTTTGGGAGATAGTCTGGCACTATACTGTCCCACTGTGCCACGGCACGTGCTGTAGTGTGGGGGTTTATTTTCTTAGATTAGATATGTTTTTCAAACCACAGTGGAGCTGGTAAAGCTCATCATATACAGCCACAATATGAGAGGCCATGCAGGGGAAGCAGCTAAAATACTTTTACTGTGTAAAGTATACATTAACTTTGGCATCACTCCTGCTATGTGATGTCGAGTTGTTAAATGTTGTATTTTATATCAATGAAATATTCTGGTCAGGTCTCAGCCTTGTCACAAAAGTAACATTTAAAAATGCAAAAGCAAACACACAAAACTACTACAAACAAGAGTAACGTAAGCTTTAGTCTGCATTACCAAGGGGTTTATTCTAAGCTTCTTGCTGCCACTAAGTCCTTCTATTGAATTTTAACTGTATTAGGTAGGTTTTTTCTTGTTATTTGTAAGACATTATGGAATTCTTAGTGGAGATTTAGTCATTTACTGTGGAGCCTGATTGGGCCTAGGGACTGGTATTGCAAACAACACCCCAAAGCATGACTTGCCTTTTGCAGTAGGAGAAGAATTTTTCTCGTTGGATCATTTTACAACCATGTTGTTTCCTCCGAGTTAGCATTTAGTATACATTCTGTGAATGTAACATAATCATACGAGTTTAATCATAATTGCATCAGGACAACGAGGTGATCAGCCCAGTCAGCATGGGTTTATGAAAGGCAGGTCCTGCTTGACCAACCTGTAAGTAATTCTATGATGCTATGATTCTATATTTAAATAGCTGACCAGCAGCATCCTTACTGAACCTGCAGGGAAGAGTGGTCTCCATGAAGCCACTCCTGTCTCTGAATTACCTAGCAGTTACATATATCTTTTTCTTCTGATTTTTTAAAACAGTTTCCTGAGGTCATTTAGGAAAACAACTCTTCATGGTCTACCTGAGTTTGCAATCTTTGAATGTGGGTTCCATTTTTTGCATTTTTAAAATCCTATTGGAATTGGCAGGAAGTTTCTGCTCACTAAATGCTTCCTTCAACAGTTTTTCTAGCTTTTGAATCTGTCTGAGAAAGCTTAATTTTTAAAGTGGATAAAGGATGCAATACATCTGAACAACAAGAAAGAGAAGTAAAGGTGATGGATCTGCCAGGCAGGCAGGAACTGTTTTCTACTCACAATCACACATTCTCTGTATGTCCACATACATGGCTTTGAACAACCTCTTTAGACAGACGGTAGTGCATGGATAAAGCTTCTTCCTGTGCAAGATTTTTCCTATTAACTCGCAACTTAGATTTTATATAGCATTTTTTGGCATATTATATGGAAATATACACCATATTCCCTATGGTGAAGTTGTAAACTAAAGTTTACTTTTCATGGAACCCTGCACTGCAAACCATATAAACCAAACAGATCCCATGAATCACACTGGTTGTGTTAGAAATAAGGTATTTGTATTTCACACACACAGGTATGTATGTAAATACATACCTAGAAATGCTTTAGGAGTGTCAGGTAGGCAGGGGAGAAAACAATCAGGATAATACCTAGGTGTTTTAAGAAAGAGAGATGGAAATACCTGCAGTAAATCGCAAACAGGAAATCTGTAACACCAACCGTCTACCCACCGCATGGTGGGTCTGACAGTAGGCAGCCATGGGAAGCATTAAAGGTATTCTTCCACCAGGCAGCCATGAACCCGCTGGCTGTGGGACCTCACAAAGCAGTGCCTTTGGGAGTCTCTTACCTAGTCATATCAAAACCTTATTTTAACACCTTAGTGAGTTAACTCACTTCGTAACTTAGTGGCATGACAAAGCCTGACAAAGAAATGAAGTTACAGCTCCTAAGAACAAAGCCAAGGTACTCATCCAGACCTCACAAGAGACAGGTGTCCCATGGACTTTCATGGTCCTTGACAAGGAAGATCCCCAGCACTTTACTCGGACAAAAGTATTAATGATCAGAAATCCTGTCCTTGCAGAAATCTCAAGATCCAAAGGTGCTTCTTGCCTCTCCACGCACTGACCAGTCTACAAAGCAGAGTGAGCAACCAAAGACTTAGGTTGTGCTCCTCTCCTTGTGAGCATCTCGCAGTGAAATAACACTGCCTTGGTAGAGATTAGCTGTTCTTGGTAGGAAGACACAATTTGTAATACAGTTTACATTTTAACAGACAAAGAAAAAGCTTCCATAATTCTTCCTATTTGCCAACTCCTCTGACTCACACCAGCTGAGGGTCTGGACGTAAACTTTTTTTAAAAACAAGTCTTTAAATTTGGCACTGACATATTTATGGTGAAGCTCCGATTCTGTCTGTTTACTATCTCTGCTTTTCTGCTCCTATATCTCAAGCCTAACCAACCTACAAAAGCAATCCCTACTATGACATGGAAAAGATTCAGATTTACCCTAAGCTTCAGACTTTAAAGGGATATCTGTTCTTTGTGGAAGAAGGGCTGCCAGTTTCTTTCTTGTTTGGAATAAATAACATGAATTTCTATCTACAGGAATTGTATTCTATCCATCATCCAGAGTCTAAAGCAAGAAAGTGTGTTTTGAACCACACAGTATAATACCTATCATAAAGATGATAATTTATTTATGTAAAAATGCACACATGAAATATCTTTTTTAACTGAAAAATTTCTTATAGGGCTTTATAGTCATGTAACAACTTGGGAACTTGCATGCTTCATTACCCCAGAATTAAGTACTGAGGCACAGATGAACAGTAACAGAATTAAGGATGAATCATAATATTATTATGGCAAAGGATATAATAACAATGTGCTTTGTGCAAAAATTATCTACTTACATGCTCAGAAACTCAGAGACAAGTAAAATCATGATCTTGCATTTGCTTCTACCTGGGGTGTGCCACGTAGTACAAATAAAAAGGCTATGAAATGATCAGGGATTAATGTAGTTTTCAAGGGCACTGAGCAAAGATTATGGCAGGGAGCATGGGAGAAAATCAGAAACACAGCAGCTCCTCGACATGCTGGCTAGGGAGAAAAACGTGTAGAAGTGTAGCGTTTTTATATGATTCAAAGTAGTTCATAGAAAGGCAAGACTGGACAAGGGGCTCTGATTGAGATAGACAGTAACAATTTTGTCGTCACAATGAGAAACAAAATGCAAGTTCTGCTAGGACTTCTTTTCTGGAGTGATGGCTCTTGAATAACTTTTTCCTTTTTCCAGTAAATTCTCACAAGTTTGTCACTGAAAGCAGCTACACCAGTGATTTTGAACCACATAACCCACATAGAACAAGTTTCTAGTGGTCACGTAAACCCCCATATCCGAGTATGTACATCAGAGCTCTACAATTAAGTCTTAAGTCAAACACAGTTAAAAGCATTCGTCTAGATACAGTCAGGCATAAAAAGACTCAATCTTAATAGCGTATTTTTTTCTCACCAAATCTGTATATTAACCATTTATTAACAAAAGTATGATATGTGTCAATGAGCAAAAAATATACAAAAAACAAGGGAAACTCCTTGCCTCTCCTGCAATGACAACTGTTCTTGGTATCATGGAACCGTAGAATGTGTTGGGTTGGAAGGTACCTTTAAAGGCCATCCAGTCCAACCCCCTGCAGTGAGCAGGGACATCTTCAACTAGATCAGGCTGCTCAGAGCCCTGTCCAACCTGACCGTGAATGTCTCCAGAGATGGGGCCTCCACCACCTCTCTGGGCAACCTGTGCCAGTGTTCACCACCCTCATGGTAAAGAACTTCTCCACTTTAAAAGTCTCCTATAGCTTTGATAGCAGCATGGAAGTACCTATCAGATGCATTAGGAGTCTTATTAATGCTGTGCTGTAATGAAGCGCTGTAAACCTCCAGGTGATTTCAAGAAATATAGCTCCAAATTATCTTTCAACTGAAAACAGTGACCACAGATGATAATGCTTTAACATGCAAACAGAAGTTCCCTCTCATACTGAAGCTTCATCTTCATTTTCCAATAAGCTCTAGAAGCTGTATATCCAACTAGTTGCTTCTCGAAGTACTAAAAACTCATTAGTTTGTAAATGTTTTCTGATAAGTGACTGGATAGTGCTAGGCTTGCTATACACATTCAACCAGAAAAACTTGAAAAATCAAGATAGAAAAAAAAAAAATCAGAGCTCCTTTCCAACTTCCAGTGGCTAAAGGCTGAGCTAGCTGACCCTTCACCTTTTCAGTGTTTTACTTTAAACCCTGCAAAGGGCACAGATAGAGCCAAGTTTGACTAGACTTCAGATAACCTTAATAAAAAGCAACCAATTCACTAAAAAATGCATTCAGTTCATGGGATATTTGTCAATGAGCCAGCACATAACACTGAATCCAGCACCAATTTCGTTCTGAAATACATCTCAGTGCTTCCTGTGGGGAAAATCTCTCTTCCAGAAAGTACTGTCAGAATTTGGATTAGTGTATGGAAACTCGAAGTCCCAAGTTGCTCCTACGTACCCTAACAGTTATTAACTCTGCTTCAACTGTAGATAATGGTGTTTCTTGGCTGTTCTCCAAAATCTGACTTACAAGGAAATTTTAAATAGCGATTAACCTAATTTATGACTACAAACTCTGAATGCCAGAAACCTCTATGAAAGTACAGTCTCGTAGCATAACGTTATATATTTGTTCACCAGTCCAATGTTAACTCACAAGCTGAAAACCAAAAAAAACATTTTAAGCTTTTTCTCTCACCATATGGCATAGTCTCTCTTACATTTGTCCTGTTCAAGGCATTTCTAGTCATTCTTTTCTCTTACTCATTTTGTTGTT